>NW_010322514.1:52116-68363 GCF_000700745.2 Antrostomus carolinensis
TCTGAGCAGCAGTTTTCCCTTTGGGGTCTCCCTGCTCCACAAAGCAATCGTGGCTCTGGTGCCCCTTCAGCCCCTACGACACCTCCCAAGATGGCTTAGTAACAAACGGGATGTTTGCTACAGATAGTACCCAGGTCTTACCCATCCTTCAGTCTGTCTGTCTGCCTCCTGGTCCAGCCACACAGGACCCAAGTAGTTCAAGCAAAGATTATGGAGGAGGCTTTTAGTTACTTCCTGACAGCAGCAGGAAATGATAAGTCATCATCTTGCATGTTGTTTCTTTCAAACAGAAAAAAAAAAAAAAAGCAAAAAGCTGAACTAGCAGCTCTAGAAACACATGCCCCTTTTTCAACAGACTCGGTCTTCTGTGTAATTCTTTATTGTTTCTCCACTTAATGGCTTGCACAACCACAAATGTCAGCATTTCCCTACTCCTTACAGGAAACACCATCACATATGCCGAGCTGCGTGTGAAGCCGAAACCCAAAGGGAGCAGCAGATCAGAGACTTCCGCTTCTGGTAGTGTGCTGTTTTGTTTGGTTGTTGGTTACTAATTATAGATTTAGTCTTTCCTATTACCCAACAGTAAAACCTGTTATCAAGAGTGCTTACGTACAATCTCTCAATAAAGGACGGATTTATCATGTCATACGTTTTTTTCGGACTGGGTTCTCAGATTAGACACTTTCCTTGTAAAAATAATTTTGAAAGAGATTTTAAAAATAATTTTTAAGAATGCCTTTGCACCCTAAATTGAAAATTTAGCAAAGGAAAGTAAAATTCCACATTTTTTTAGGAGCTTTCCTGTAAGTATCTCTGCAGGAACAGTCCCAGGGACACATTAGGATTTGGAAGTAGTGTAGTACCCAGGTCTCTATGTGCAGCTAGTGCACTGATGATTGCCACCCTCTCTGTACTGAAGGACGTGTGCCAGACAAGGTCAGGCCCACAGAATGCCACTAAAAGGGAACAGTGTCCCTGCTGATGGCAGGGGGGTTGGAACTATATGATCTTTAAGGTCCCTTCCAACCCAAACCATTCTGTGATTGTATGATTCTATGATTACAAAATGCACCTCAGGCAGCTGGAAAATGGGGCAGTTGCTCCTCTCACCCAGGCAAGGTCAGGAAAACAGCAGTTATGAAAGTGCAACTCTGTGGCTTGTGGAAATAGCACCTTCACCCCAAATTTCTTCCGGTCCTGCCTCTTCCTGAGTGTTTCACTCTCACGAGGTGATGAACGCCAAACAGCTGGAGAGGTGCTTGGTCAGATGTGCTTCACTGTGCTACGGTGTCACTATGAGATTTTTTTGCCTTTTCTGTGCATTCAGGTAAGTTAGCTTTCAGCCACAACAGGCACAGTAACACAGGAGAGCATGACCAGAGAGGAGGAACATACCAGAGACCAACCCTGATTCTTTTCCTGAACTGCTCTGCAGGGCCTTTGAGGGTGAGAGTGGGTAGGTGGGAGGAGGCAACACCTGAAAAAAATAACTCAAAGGAGAAAGAGAGAATTCTTAATGGAATGATAGATTGAAAATCACTTGCACTAACAGAATGATCTTTTGGCTTCGCTTTCATGTGTGCAAAATGGATGCAAAGTTTTAATAAGTAAAATGTGCTCACATACTTCAAACAGCAAACTGATTTTAAGCAAATGATTTCTCTGTTATTTCCACATAAGAAACTGTCATACATAAAGATGCTGCTGATTTTAATAGAGCAAAGACCTGAAAAATGCTTCCTTCCAGGCTGCCGACACGGGTGCTCAGCCTGGTTCTACTTGGCACTGGTCCTGGGGGTCCTTGTGCTCATCCTCCTGGGTGTCATAGCTGTGCTAGCCAAGCAATGTGAGTAGATCCTACCAGCTGCTTCACTGCTTTGTCAGAGACATGGTGAAAACTCACAAGCAGAGTGATGCCAAAAGAAAAATTCCCATAGTGTCACATTAAAGGTGTCAAGTTATACACAAATACAGGAAAAGAAACATAGCATTCCAAAGGGAATATTTGCTACCTGTCATTTATTGTATATAGCGCAGATGAAGGGGTGTTGCTGCAGTCTACCTTGTCATCAGAAATGCTGAAAAGCTGTAGGGACAGATTTTAAATCATTATGACAATCAAAACATTTGGCCTTCCTAACTCAGATGTTTGAAGTTGCATCCATGGTGCTACTTTGAGACCATTTCACTTAATTACTTCGTAGGTTTGAACAAATAAAATTAAAATCAGATAATTTCATTTAATCAGACTTCCCTGGTATCAGTAATATCATAATACACAGCATGCTCCAGTTATACAAGAACTGTTCCAGAGAATATATCGATTTCCTAGGCAAAAATAGTCTTGAAAAACTTCAGAAAAAACATCTACCTCCCAACCCTCCCTAAAATCCCACCAAAATATTGTGTACTCTTTATATATCCAACTATCAAAAATGACAAACTTATTTCCTTTTCCTGTACTGTCCATATTATTCAGCGGCTACACCCTTTCCCAGACAGTTATAATCACTGAGTAGGCTCATAACTGAGTGTGCATACCCCACCAATGTACACACACACACACATCCTCACATTCATGGTTCAACAGTGGATACAAAGACTGCATTTCCTTGACCTTGTTGTTAACCATAATATCTTTTTTTTTTTTTTTTTTTGGTTCAAGTTTTGAAGGGCAGAGCAGGAAAATTGGAAGTTTTGTCCCAGTATGGTCTAAATAGCACTGGCAATTACATTTCTTCAGAGAAAACTGTCTCAGTGGTGTTCCTGAAATGGCTCATGGAGGAACTGTGTGAAGATGGACAGGGTGAGGAAAATTAGTTCTTTTGCAGCATAGAGGACAGGTTGTGTGTATGCTTCTGTTGTCTCTGTTCCCATTTCTGACACCCTGCAATTTATGAGAAATCACTGGTACTACTCAGGGAACATGGTGTTGCTGCATAGAAGTGATGCCAAGATGAAAACTAACATTTTAATGGTAATAGTTTTGCTCTTCTTTCGTAATAAATAATTTCCAGCACTTTCTTTGTATTTCTTTTTGCTATCTGCATCAAAAATATTATATATCACAGATCTTCCCCTTGTCCTGGAGAACACTTTCCAGACAATAATTGTTTGCAAAGATTGGGAGGGAATTTAGCTTCCCTACCCTTTTGCAAGGATCAGGCAGGGAAAGACCTTCCTGGTCTTTTTGTTGTGGAGCTCTTATTTGTTGGCAAATATTAATGCTTTTCTAGGGATTGATTGTAACAATGTTACTTTAAAACATTAGAGGAAGCCAAGACAGAAAATGTGGGGGACGTTTCTCCCAGATGCTCTGAGTGAAACAGGAAGTAGACCTGGAAACAGCAGTGTTCCCCTTATTTAATACAGTTCCTTCTTCAGCTCCATGGGCGTAGTTTGAAGGTCATTGAAGTAGCTGTGCTTCCCAGTCACATCATGCGCAACTCTGCACACTCCACATCATATCACACAGTGTCTCCTCACAATGGCTGCATGTGGGAGCAGAAAAAGTGTCTTTGCAGCCCTCTATGTCCTCCTGGTGCTCTCCACCAGGCAAGTGCCCAGGGAGGTGGAGAGCCCGATGATGTGCAGTGGGAGTGCAGAAGGGCATAGCACCACGGTGAGGGAGTGGGACACTGAGGAGAGGAGTGGCACTGGAGCCTTCAAACTTCTCTCCACGCCCAGCGAACACGTGCTGGAAGTAGGGATTGTCCACTTTTGGACCAGCCAGCCAGGCACATGAATATAAAACACTACAAGGCAACTGGAACAAGTCATGGTATGAGCTAACGGTTCCTGCTCTCCAACCACAGGAAGAATGTGTGAACTGTGTCCTCCAGGGTGGCAACTTCACAGGGGGAGATGTTACTACTTCTCCGAAGAGGCTGTAAGCTGGGATGACAGCCAGAAGAACTGTGTGGCCAGGAAATCACAGCTTCTTGTCATTGAAGATGAAATTGAGATGGTGAGTCTTGTGCATCCCTAAAATTGTGCAACAGGCATCTGCCTTAGCCAAACATTTCACCAGGTGCGCATGGCCCAGGTATCAGGTGTACATGCAGGCAATCAAAAGCCCCATCAAGTGCAGAGCATCTGACTCTCTGCTAACTGGAGCTTGTTTTGTAGAGGGTCAACAGTGTAGAGCTGAAAAGAAGAAGCACAAGAGGTGCACATGTGGAAGCCAGCATAGTTTTGAGTGGGAAGAGGAAATGCTGGGGACTTCTCACACATTTCCACTACTTGGCTCTGGGAAGAGAGGTCTGATTCAACCACTAAATGGAAATTCAAACAGCCAAACAGGTCTTTTACCTTAAAGACCTGGCTTTGCAACCTGGCTTATCAGGGTGAGGAGCATCACCGAGTTTTGAAAGCTGACAGGAAGCCAGTCAGCCTGAGCACCAGCTTGAATCGAAACTCTGTCTGGTGACACACATACGGGCCATTGTAATGGGCTGCTTTGCCACAGCTGGATCCTTGGCTCCCCACGTGAGGGACAACCTGAAAAGCTGTGCATGAGTCGGGACAGTGACCTGAGCACAGCAGAAAAGCTCTGCTGTTGGGTAACATGCTTCTACTTGTTCCACAGGAATTCATAGACAATAAAGAGAAAGATACCAAATATATCTGGATTGGGTTGAAGATTCAAGACATGAAAAAAAAATGGAGTTCCATTGAAGATCGTGGAGTAAAAGAAGACAGGTGATGATTTGTGGGGGGACAGTGTCTTTGGCAAAAGCTAAGGTGTGGTACTGTGCATGTAAATACAACTCTGAATCCAAGCTTATTTCCCAAAGCACAGATCTAGTCCTGTAGCCTCAGGCACCTATTCAGTGTCTGTATCATGGCCAGTTCCAGGTTAATTGGTTCCTGCTGGATACCTCTGGAAATAGATTTGTTTTCTGCCTTCAAGATCAACCACAGTCACAGTTTATGTATTAATGCAGAGAAACATTAATGCACGTTTCTCTCACTGAAATAACTGTCAACAAACTCTCAGTGTACAGACCATGTATACCACCTCTGTTAAACGTGAGCCGTGCCACATAGCGTGGGTGGTAGGATCTGTGCAGCTGAGGGGTCCTTCTCCTCCCTTTCACCATTACAGTTCAGTATTGTGGCTGCATGTGGAGGTTTTCTCATGCTTCTTACACTTACATTCATGAGCATCAACCCCTCAGCAGCCAGCAGTCTCTGCCGTGGGTGCCCATCCCAGCTACGCATGGCCGTTGAGGAACTGTGCTTCACTGAGTTACTGAATGGGCATCACACAAACCCCTCACTCAAGAGATTATCAATATTTTTACCCAGTACTGAATTTAAAACTGACAACTCATTGCATTCCTTTTGTTCTCTTACCAGGATGGATACAAATAGAATAGAGACTGACAAGAACTGTGCTGTTTACAGAAGGAAAAACATGATCCAAGCAGATAACTGCCAGACTCTAAAGAAGTGGATCTGTAAGAAGAATGCAACTTTGTTGATGCTCTGAGCCAAATTGTCAGACAACTACCAGAGCTTTTTGTCAGAAGACCCACTTTATGGGTAAAACAACATGATGTAAATAATTTTATGAGACTTGCACAGAATTTTGCATTTCACTGTTCTGTGCTCCCTAAGGCTTTGTGTGATGTAAACAGGGAACTCCAAAGTTGCCAGGTGTCGGTGTGAAGGTCGTGCAACAGGACTGCAAGTCAGCGTGTGTGGATTTGAGGATGCTGAGACTTCCCACAGACAGATGTTCACAGCATCTGCCTCTAGTAAAGGCCAGGGAAGAGGTACTCAGGCAAGGATGAGCACTGTGCAGATGAACTGTGTGATGTGCTGGAAAGATGCCATCTGTGAGGGCTGAAGAGTATGTTGGAGCCCACGGCTGTTCCACACATCTCTGAGGCAGCTACTGCTGAGCTGAAGAAACTTTTATTTGGGTTTCAATATTTTAGTGGTTTTCTGGAGTCTGTGTTTTTTTTTTTCCTTACAGGCTAATTAGGACTTAACAGAAGCCACTTGATAGCCAGGAAAAACACATTTATTAGACAGTGTCTTATACTTATTCAGAGCTGACCTGCATGGCTGCTGGGTATACAGATACCAGACCAAGCACAAACACTTGTGGTTAGTAAGTTGATGGCTCCCATCTTCTTCTGAGGTTGAACCTTGGGATCTGAAAGCAAGCTCTTAGCTATGGATAGGCTTGGACCATAAGATAACATTTCAGTGCAAGGAAATGAAGATGAGAGCCTGCCTTTCCACCTATATTTTGTTATTTTAAGCTGCAGATTCTTTGATGTGGAACCACAGATACTGCCCGAAGGTATGATGATGAGATACTGAAGGTAAAAGATAAAGGCTGGTGAAATTAATGCCTGTGGGTACACTCAGTAAATACATTACTTGGGCATTTAAGTGTCATAGATACATGCTCTTTCTGGACCTAGAATATACAAATGCTAAGAGCAGTCGGTCTTAGCACCTTTATTAGATTTATATATTTTTTAAAAAAAGAACAAATGCCATTAATTGATTTTTAAAAAAATCAAACACTTCATTTGTTTCAGATTTTAAAAACACCTTAGTCTAATAAAGGTAGTAACTCCTCTAGATCTGTAGCTAGCACGTATCTTTGAAATCAGAGTGACCAAATGCAAAGCAAACATTTGTACCATTTTTGAGCTATTATTTCCAGTGACTTGTGTTGCAACAGTGAGGAAAACAAGCAATGTGTAAACAAGGAAATTAAAAAAAACAACATAGGGGAAAATGGAAGTGGAGATGTAATAAAACTTTTTTCCTCCTGTTTGCAAACTATGTACCTCCTCTTGGGTATTGCCAGGGCCCTAGGTGGCCTAACAAGCTTTAAGGGTCCTCACCAGCCTCTCTTGTTACTCCCTGGATCTTTGGCCTCTGCCTGAGGTATGTCAAAGATGTACCTGTCTCCAGCCATGTCCCCTCCTGGATGGGACATCCAAATCCTGTATCTACATGACAGGTTGGACAATTCAACTGGTAACTGAAGCAACTTTTTCTTTGAATACAGTATCAAACATTTCTGATGTGAAAGCCAGTATTAAAAAAGCTCAAAAGTTAGTCCCCTTTCTAAACTGTGAATCTCTAGTCTCATATTCTCAGACCGTGGGGCAAAGCAGCCGTGGCACTTTCCTACTTTCATACTGCTGAATTGCAAAGGTATAAACTCTACTTCTCTGTGTTTACAGGCAGGGTTGCTTAAGTAAATTTTCATTTTACCCAGCATAATTTGATTTCAGGCAGGATCTCTTCAAATGCCCCTGAAGTTAACTCTACTATGTTGCTCTTTTCACAATAAGCAGCTGAGTTCTTACCTCTTTTCATAGAGCTATGCAGTAATTTATAGCAGAAGGGACCTCAAGCCCGTTTTGAGACTAGCCAGGGGGAGATTTTAAGTTCCCAGGGTTTTACTATAACTTTATGTACTTTTACACTAGCCACATGGGGAGAGCTGTGTTTGGAGAGAAAAACAAAACACCTAACATGAAAATCCAAGGTGCTACTCCAACAAAAACCACACAGACTGGAAATAAAGTCCTTACTAGCAATGAGAGAGAGAAACAACTCCAAGGTGGCTTTTGAAATGTAGAGCCTTTATCTCATCTTTGCTACAATACACATTATTAAAGGCAGCTGCAGTTTTGCAGGTACATTGTCTTGTAGCTGCACTAGAATCTAGTGCCCCTACAGAGGGCTGTCGTTAATGTCTTGTGATGAGTAACCAAGAGATATGCTTGCACATGAGCTCTTGGTGTGAAGTACCATGGCTTTAGTACACAGGTGACTGCAGCTGTGGAACAAAAGGTTCATGAGCAATATGGTAACAACAACAGACTGACACCCCTCCATCTAGACACTGACGGGTAAACACCTCACTTATTTACGGACAGAGAGATACCAGGAAGGTAGTAGGTGTGTATAAGTGAGAGCTGTAAACACGTAGAGATCTTCAGCGGAAAGAGACACCAAGCACGTGATGGATGCAGTCTGCTCTGATCCACAGGCACAGCACAATGGCTCTTCACAAGGACTTTGAAAGGGCTACAGATTAAAAAGTGAACTGTACCTTCAGCATGGCTGTCTTCCTTTCAAACAAAAACACAACACAGATGTATCCTGCAAAATGCAGCATCAGCAGCTAAAGACTCATTTTAAAAGACTGCTGTTGTTCTCATGCTAAAAAACACAAGAACAAAAAAATCCCCCAAACTCAGTGCAGCATGTGTGTGGGGAAGAGGACTGACTTGTTTATTCTAGACAGAAAAGTAAAAGCAAATAATCCGAACTGAGTAAGATATATCTATCTATCTATACCTATAACATAGCTTTCTATTTATATATAGAGATATATTCACCATTGAGAAAATATAACTTCAGGGTACTTACACAGCACACCCTTCTCCATGCATTGGAGACAACTGCCGAATTACTGTTTTCATGGCAGACATTTCTCAAGCCAGACTGAATTTAACAAGAAAAACTTAAATTCCTGAGTTGGTTTCTCTCAAATTGGTTGTGGTGTTTAGGTTTTAACAGTATTAGTGAAACATAGCATTCTCGCTATTACTAACATAATTAAACATGGTTTTGCAGGGCCTTACTGAAGCTCTTACCTACATTTTAAGCAGTCACTAAATCTTGAGCAATTCCACCACTTTAAAAAAAAAAAAAAAAGGCCATTGAAGTGAAGTACTTGCATTAAGTCCCACTCTGATTAAAGCATTTGCAGCCTGACCCTTCATTTCTTAGCATTACAAACTCTCGATACTAAAGATGCGAATTGTACCCATTAAGAGTCAGGAGCTTTCACTGTAACGTACTGTGCTCACAGTTTCTTCAAAACCTCCTTTAAGAACCAAAACGTCACATTTTTTGGACTCTATCCATAGTTGACACTAATCCAAAGAAAAGTAAGAGCAACATTATTTTGTAGTTAAAGGAACCATTCAGTTAAATTAGCTCATTAAGAAAGGGTAAGACACAACATGGTATGAAAATATTCCTTAACCCTTACAATTTCTACCAAATTTGTGAAATGTACCTCTAGGATACCCCTAATGCAAACACTGGGAACATTTGCAATACTGAACTGCAGAAAATTCTGTTTCCCTCCAAAGTCACTGTACTGTGCGTGTTCCACTATGCACATTTCAGCATCTCCACAGAAGTATTTCAGCATTTCAGTTAAACGCTTTTGTTAAAAGTCTGACACATTTCGAAATGTGAAAATGTGTTAGAAGTGTTAGAAAATGAAATGAATTCTTTTTTGGGTCAAACGTCTTGTTTAATGTCAACTTCAACAACATTTATTGAAGTTCATTTCATATTCAAAACCTGAAAAATGTTATTTTGCTTCAGCCTGGTGATTCCCCCACCCCACTCAAATGGTGCCTGAGCTGAAAACTACTTTTAATGGCACAATATTAAGACATAAACCACTGCAATTCAGAGGCTCTGTAACAATATTTATTCAGTATCTTTTCAGGACTATTGCACATACCATATTTTTCAGAGCTAGTTAATTTAAAAACATTAAAGAATAACCCCCCTCAACTAGTTACATATAAATTAACAGAGAGATTATTAGGCTGTTCATATTGTAGAGTCCTGTTACTGTGTCTATAAAGAATACAAGCAATTTTTAAAAGTGTAGTTCAGCAAAATTAGTGATCATATATAAATAAACATCTTAAAGTCACAAGTTGGTAACAATATCCATACTGCACGGTCCTGTTACAGTGAAGTTCTACTGTCAGAAAATAATGAAACATAAAAGATACTGAACAAAACTAGGCAGCAATTGAAATTTGCATAAATGACAAAAATAATTACAAATAGGACAAAGAAACAAGACTCCAAATAACCCATCAAACATGGTGCCGTTTTACATTCATAAAACACGAGAAGACACAATTATCTTCCCTTCCCTGAAACTACAGTGCGCTCTAGTGGCTCCTCCAAAAATGGCTCCACTTGCTATTTTAAGAAGTCCTGCAGAGTCCATAGTCCTCTCTACAGAATCATTTCTACTGGAAAAGACCTTTAAGATCAAGTCCAACCATAAACCTAACAAACACTGCCAAGTCCACCACTAAACCATGTCCCTAAGCTCCACATTGACACGTCTTTTAAATACCTCTATGTAGCACCCCGATCATAAGAAAAACAGTTTTCCAGATTTTATTCCAAACAGGGAAGTATTTTGCCCTGTTATACATAAAAATTCCCCATTCTTCCTTCTCTAGAAACCCAGTAGGAATAGTCCCTCCAAGAAAATAATCTGCTTTGTTTCCTCTGGGTCAAACGTCGCTTTAGGGTACCTGCTAGACACAAGTGGACAGAGCTCAGCAGGATCTGGAGGCACTGGAGCGTGTCCAGAGAAGGGCAGTGAAGCTGGTGAAGGGTCTGGAGCACAAGCCTTATGGAGAGCGGCTGAGGAAACTGGGGTTGTTTAGCCTGGAGAAAAGAAGGCTGAAGGGAGACCTTCTCACTCTCTACAACTACCTGAAAGGAGGGTGTAGTGAGGCAGGTGTGTGTCTTTTCTCCCAAGTAACAGGTGATACAACAAGAGGAAATGGCCTCAAGTTGCACCAAGGGAGGTACAGATTGGATGTCAGGAAAAATTTATTAACTGAAAGGGTTGTCAGACACTGGAACGGGCTACCTAGGGAAGTGGTTGAGTCACCATCCCTGGAGGTATTTAAAAGACAGGCAGATGAGATGTTTAGAGATATGGTTTAGTAGTGGACAGGTATGGTTGGACTTGATGATTTTGAAGGTCTTTTCCAACCAAGTGATTCTAGGATTCTGCCCGAATTCTGTTCAGGCTCACAACAATTCAACAGCACTGGGTGCTGCTGCTGAAAGCAACATGATCACACACAGAACAAAACACTGATTGTCCATTCAGAAATGTACCACTTGTTCAGAAGCCTCATGCTCCGACAAGCACAGGACACAAGGAAACCACAGAGAAACATCCTTTGCTGTTCATTCTCTTATTCTCTACTCACGATTTTGCCTGTTTGCACTGAGGACGATTTCTAACTTTACAACATTAATGCCTAGAGCTTCACTATTACTTTTCCAGTTCAAACACTTTTTCCCCATCAGTGCAGATGCTCAGGTAAATAAATATCTATTCTGATGCTTTTTGGCTAAGGTAAGTGCTGTGGGAAGGAGAACTTTGGGTGCTGTGCAGCTACATGCATCCCAGCAAATGAGGGGAGTGAAATCCACAATGATCCTGTTTAAAACAACAGTGCTCAGTTCTTGCATCGCCCTGTATCCGAGAGGCACCGGCAGACCTTCAGGCGGATCCACGCCACAGCCCATCCCTGCACACAGAGCTGGGCGAAGGGAAAAGCAGAACAAATACCTCCACAACTGCATACCAAAAAGGAAAAGAAAGAGCAGCTGCTCAGGATCCCACAAGAGAAGAGTTAATGGAAGAAATACTGATAACACAACAAAAAGAAACTACAGGCTGAGCAGTAGCTAGAAAAATGGGGTGAGGAAATGACTTATCATGACGTCAAAGCAAGGCTTTTAAATATCTTTTAAAAACAGAGGCTTCCTCCATGGGTGGAGAGTTCTGGCTACCAGAAAAGTCATTCACCTCCAGGGAGGAGCTGAGACGTGTTCCCAGAGTATAGACCTAGCTTGTGTAGACATCATATCACAGCCCTAAGTGTCAGGGTTGGTGGCTTCATCCACCTTTACTGTGCCAAGTTAATAGTCATGCTACAGACCCACTTCCTTGTTAAATAACACCCAGAGGCCGAGACTCCTTTTGACTCAAGATAGGCACAGTTTCCAGAGCCTTTTACTTCAATCCTGTAAGGGAGAATGAGAGACACGATTACTTTGACACCCACAATCAAATAATGCAATAGAGAGAAGGGAACCAAAGGGATCAAGGTTCCCTTTGTACAACGCCTGATTTACCACAGGCCAGGCATCACAGGAGGATCATAGCTTGTGCTTTGAAGAGACCACCACAAAGACTGTCTTTTTTAATGGGACTTGGCCCTCAGAATACAAAATCTAGGACTTACAGTACTCCTGCACCTTGTCTAGTGGTTGCTTAATGTAAAATACACCCTTAAAGGAGAGACTGGAATTCAGGTTTAGCCTTCTCAAGGATGCTGTGCTATCAAGACTGGCTCTACCTTTGACTCCCACATCCTTCTGTACAGCCAAAAAGTTCCAGCAGAAGCTGTGAAACAAATGCCTCTCTCATTTCTCTCTTCCTCAGAACCAAACAAGGCATTCTGGTTAAGGGGGTGGTGGAAAACAGGAAGTGAATCTCCGTTTCCACACCATAGGTGTCCCTACGTAAGAGGTCAGGGTCTCCTTCACCAACTCAATTTTCAAAGTCTTACAGTGTTCCGTGAATAGGTCAACCAAACCAGCAGGGTCTCTGGAAAAGCCAAGGGACAAATCCCCACCAGTGTTAACACGACTCTAATAGCAACTGAGCTTAGACATCAAGATGATCACCCTTCTAAAGACAGGAGGAGCAGTTTGAGGCACGCACAGAGGCAGAAGTCTAAGAATGTAAAGATCTTCAACACTGAAAATGAAAGCATGAGTGGATGTTTGTATTACAAGCACGTGATAAGCAAGAGTGGGAAGGACTGCAATTTTCAACTTGGGATGCCTACATGCTGTTCTCCTCTCACATTAAATGCTAAGGTCAGATCAAGGCCTCAAGTTTTGGGGATAAACTGAATATAGTCACACACCATTAGTACGATCACAAGCTTAAGAGTATTTAGATTTTCCACTGTTAATTTCAGACCTGTGAAATCTCAATGCTTATTATTCTCACTGGTAATTCTATCAACCCCTGTCAGTATCTGCCTCAGGATGAGAAGTAGCAGTCTCTGAGATGGAACAGCCATCGGTGGGAGGAACAAACTGCCCCACACCTGACACCAGTGGGACAGAACACAGAGCCATGACCACAGAGCAGCTCATGAAACATAAATTCATAGTTTCACCTTTTCCTCCAGCTGCCTTTTTTATAGGCACATTCTACAAGAAGTATGAAAACATCTCTTAGAAGCCTCCCAAATATCTTTGCTATAAACCTCATGCAGGTTGCATGCACATTTGCACTTCTGCAAAATATATTCTATAATGAGGAATTTGTGTTATTGTAATCTCTCATTCCTCCCCCTGTTGCTTTGATATCTTGGTGGTCTCTTGGTTTAACTTTAACTTTGCTACTCTCTGTTACCAGTAGCTTGCCTTTCATGTTGCTTCTGAACCTGACTTTACAAATTTATCTCCTAACTATCATCCATCACAGTTTTAACAATGCTACATTAAATCTTTATTGTATTCCATGCTCTCTCCATAGTCATCTCTTCAACATCATTACATATATTTCTTTGAAGTTGTTGTCTATATCTGTATTAGTTATCCTCTCATACTCCCCTATAATCTAGTATCACCAGCAAACCCCTCAACATCAACTTACAGTTTATTGTCTAATGCTCTCCCATTTACCCAAAAGAACTCTTCATTTCTTTTATAGAGTCCAATCCATGGGTCTTGCTTTGTTATCTTCACCATAAAACTCTGTAGGAATAAACCAATATGAGAAAAGAAGTTTTGCATTTTCAGTCCAGTTAGCACAATACAAGGGCTAGAAAGCAAAACAATGATCTTGCCTTTCTCCCAGAAGATAAAACATTAAAAATTAAATCTACAGAGTACTGCAGCATCTGGATCTGTGTGATCCACAAAACTGAAAAAGAACTTAAAACTAATCAGAAATCAAGTGGATTAATTTTGAGACAGGATCCCTGCAGCACTCAGATATTGTAGCAATAAAAATGCCCCAAGAACACAAGTGTACTACTGAATATTAAGAACTGCTGTGGAACTATAAATGCATCGTTTTACTGTCTCTCCACAAGGAAAGTTTCAAAGAACAACAAACACCTTTGTGGGTAACGCACTTCTCCATCTCTGATGTGTTTGTCATACTGACTATTATCAGCTAGCAAGGATTTGCGGAACACGTTTTAGAGATTAGTAAAGGAAGATCCTTGGCACTGCGTGTGCAACTGGATTGGCATCTGCATCCAGAATGCCCATTATACTGGTGTCTGTGATGTGCTCTACTCTGGAGAAAGGCTGTTTTAAAATACTGCAGCAAGTGCTATCAAGGTCTGTAACAGATATGGAAGAACTTATTCTCCTAGGTGGAATCTTTCTTAACATCGTAGTAAAATACACAAAAAGATGCTCCAAACTGTGGTTAGGATAACTATCTCCTAACTCCAAAGATCAAGATTAACATATTTACCAACTTGGTTGTCATTAACCTACCTTGAAAGGAGAAAACAGTTGTCTAGTTAAAGATAAATGAGACACAACAGCGCTTACCCTCACAGCTGCCTTCAATGTGCATATTTATAGCGGTGAGCAACATCTAATTTAACTCAGATAAGCCTCGGTCATTTTCTAAAACATCAACTGCTAAACTCATGTTTGCAGGGACAGGAGGCACATAGCTTTCTGCAAGCTGTGACTCGTCATGATCTTTGCATCAGCTTTCAAACCGTTCAGCTAAAGAGGCTGGAAGAACACACTGGTTCATTGTGCAGCTCCCTAAAAGTGAGATGGGGTGAAACCAGGACCCCCCTTTTGTTCCCTTACCAGTTCCTGATGATTTTCAATCACCAGGAGGGAAGCATTGTGCAAAGAGCAGAGGCTCTGACTGGAGTTCCAGTTGGCTTCACTCTCCGAGAGGTAGTAGCATTTCCTCTGGAAATACAGCCAACCTGATGGACAGAGTTCCAGGGAAGGACAGACAGGAAAATCTTTGGCTGAAGAACGGTTTACTGTGAAAAGACAAAAAACAATCTACCTATTTCTTCCAACTGAAAAAGGTTTCTGGAGCTTTTTAGCTTGCTTTCTGACTGCATCGTCTTAAATAATCTAAGTCTAACCATAGTGTTATTAGTTCTGCCCAGCAGAAATAATTATTGTGAACTAATTATATACTCTGGCTCCTGCACCCTTATGTTTGCTGACATACCTTTAGAGTGATGATCAGGGACAGGCTGGTAGAGGTAGCTGAGAAGGTGATAATATATCCTCCAAGGACTCTTCTACAACTTCAATTTTTCTGACCTACAGTTTTTGCAAGTGTTGCAAAATAGCTTTGTTTATTACACTGTCATTTTTTGAAGGACTACAGATTGGTTGCAAAGAATGAACTTCCATCTGTTACTTGTTTTCTTGAACTTGGACAGTGAGGTTATAAACCAAAATGCCAGAAGTGCACTAAAACTAAACTGAGCACTCCCTAACACCACTGCAATAGCAGAGTAATTTCTCCAGCACTTGACAGCAATTTTAAACAATACGTTATGAGACATCTATTTAACTTTGAGATAAGGTAAGGTCTCAATAAAATGTTTGAGGTTTTGAGGGACTTCTGACAACCTAAAACTCTGTTAATTTCTAAGGCTAATTGTATTTTCTTTTTAAATGATTTACACACTTACCAAACTGAATACACAATATCAAAATGACAGCACCAGTAAGGGCTCCAGCGACACCTCGCCATAACCAGATATTTGAGAACAGTCCTGAAAAAAGAAATGTCAGGATTTTTTTAAAAAAACAAACAAAAAACCCCCACCAAAATAAAAACACAACCAGCTGACAGTGGAGTAGAGCCCAGGACCCATGAAGCTGTTAAAAAAACCCAAACTCGCTCTCCATGGACAGTGGGCTGGGAGCTGAAGACCAGGAAATGTGTGACATTTAGCTTGTCATCACAAAGCTACTTAGCTAACAAGAACTCTGAATTACTCTGAATTTTAATTACGTCATCCAGCACTCAACCTAATAGTGAAATAGTTCCTGACGCTCCAAAGTGATCGAAAAAGAAAGAAACAAGCATGGAACAAATGCGGGTGGAAAGCCTGAGGTTGACCTGATGTCTAAACATGTCAGGGTAAGAGAAGGCAGTCATCAGCTCTGGAGCCCAAAACTTCTCCTGAGGAACATCCAACCTCATCCCACAGCGACAGCTTTCCAGAGCCTCCTTTCCTTCCCATCTCCCTTCCAGGTGCCAGCAGTGAGCTGGGTCTGGGGGTGGGAAGGACCCACCAACTTGCCACCACCATGTCTCACGCGCAACCCCACAGGCAGCGGCAGGGGACGAGGTGTCCCCGAGAGGCTGCCAG
>NW_010322515.1:0-33599 GCF_000700745.2 Antrostomus carolinensis
GAAAGAGTGGTGGAATGCATTCTTGGCAGTGGGAGGTGGTGACTGGAGCCACCAGGGAGGCTCCCTGAGCTGTGGCACACCCCTCATTTGTATCACATTTGGAGCATAGAGGGCATTTTGCTGGAGGGTGCATAGACTGTGCACCTGGTGCAAACCAAAGGCACCAGGTCAGAGCAGGTAGGAGGTCCAGCCTCCCTGGGCTGTGGGCAAGTGGGGGGCGGTGGGGCGGGGAAAAGGCAAGGAGAAAGGAAAAAGAGGAGGAGAAGAATGAGATGGAGAAGGAAAAGGAATGGGCACGAATGGGCTCGTGGTCCAAGTGGAGGGGATGCTGCTTTCGTTGCAGCAGCCCTGTGTTGCCCCCAACATCACTGGGGCAGCGGGGCTGTCAGCATAGGAGCAGTGTTTGGCAGACTCCCCTTCTACTTTGCAGGCTTGCTGGTGGGACTGGTCAGGGACCCAGTGTCCCCTGGAGCACTTCAGGAGGCCAGCCTATAAGTCTGTGCACCCTGAAGCCCCTCCACGCTGCCCACCACCTGAGGGAGGAAGGGCTGTTTAGGGAGCACAGCCCCTTCACCCCCTGGCTCCACTGGAGACCCTGTCCCACTCTGGGTGGAAACCTCTCCCCTCCTTGGGGACATCCTCTTGAGGTCTAAGGGCTTCTGGCTGGCCTCTCTCCTGAGGTCCTGCTGCTTGGCATCTTCATTGAGGCAGCCCTGACTGGAGAGCCTTGCCCTGCATGACCCTCAGAGGAAAGCAGGCTGAGGCGAGGCTGCAGGAGAGCCACAGCAGCAGCTCTCACACCTTCCCATCCTCTGCTTTTCTTAGGGCACAAGGAGACCTCAGTGAAGGCCATCAGATTTCCCAGCCTTTCTTTACCAGCCAAGGCAAGAATCGTGGAGGTCTACAAAGCAAGGCTTGCAGTGTGTAATCCCCTGTATGTGTTGTTCCAGAAGTTACTTCAGTACCATTTGTTTGCAAGATGGACTCTGTAGCTGCTATTTGTCTTCAGCTGCAGGTTCCTCTTCCATACTGTATACTTTACTCTTCTGGGCTGCTTTTTGCAAAGACAAGTCTGGAACTTGGGAGAAAACAAAAGGTACTTTCAGATGCTTGTACTCCTTTGCAAATCTGTTTCAGAATGCCTTGCTCAAGGTGGAGATGAGTATTGGTGTCCTTAAGGGTCAATTTTGTTTTGTGACTTTGGACCCTTGAGATTTTTCTGCCTTACTTTCTTTGATTGGTGTTTCTTCTTTCAGTGGGTGGTTATTTCTAATCTAGTCTGTAACTGGTCTTTGTTTATATAATCCATGCTCAGATCCAAAGCACAAGACCTTGAATTAAACACTTGTTTAAAATAAACTCCTTCCACTTGAGTGATTTGTACATTTTTATTTTTTTTTAAACAGTGAGGGTTTGGGACTCTGCATTACAGAGAATTCATATTTCACTATTGAAATGGTGACAGATCCTTACTTACAGCTCTTGTAGCTATCAGTGCCTTCAGCTGAAATAAAATGTGAAACCCCACAATCCAATACTTCATTGATTTATTCACCTCTCTTTCTTTATGTGCTTGACTTCTCTCTGTATAGACCTTAGGTTTTTCTTGTTATTAAAACCCCTCAGTAAACATTAACAGGAATTATGTTCTGCAGTGGTTTCTCTGCAATAAGTGCAACATTACCTCAATCCAGAAGAGGGGACTATTGTTTCATATATGGCAAGTCCAAGCAAATAGTTTAGAAAACACTCTAACTAATCTACAGTAAAGATGAAAATGGACTTATCTAATGGCCAATAAAAGATGAGGTGTGAAAACTGAGCTATTTAGAGATTTTAACAAAGGAACAAAAGATCAGAGCATACAAATTTCATCTGTCTTTGCTTTTAGAGTATTCTTACATTGGTGATTTATATAAAAAACATGTAGATTAAATTGAACAGTTTTTCATAGAACAGGAACACCTGAGATCCTACTTGTTTTCTGGCATATGAAATAAATTACGTTAATTAGGTTACTTTGGTAACATATCCAGGTTTCATTTGTTTTTCTATTAAATTCCCTAGCTTTTCTGAGAACAACAAATACCCTTTTAAAACAGGAATCCTTCCATTTGCAGCTTTCTGCTGTAACCCGTTGCCAGAAACCAGAAAGGAGGAGTGATTTCCTTCCCGTAAGGATTCCTTTAAGTGAAGAGTCTGGTATTTAGAACTTAGGTGTTATAAATGCCTGAGTTTCTTTAAGAATAGCTTATTGGTAGTGGGATTTTTTATTATTATTGTATTATTCTCGTAAGTATATGCTGAGAGAATTTAACAGCCAGTGCTCTTGTAGCTAATATTTGTCTTTGGAGAAGGGACTCCTTTCTCACATCTTCTCAGTGGTGATGGCATGTTTCCATCTTTAGCTGTGTTGGTTTTGGCCTATATGCTCAACGTTAAATGAAGTATTTGCATACTGACATATTTTGCGTGTTCCTGTCATCATGCACAAAATCATGCAAATGAGTGCCAAGTAATAAGTGAAGGCACAACATGAAGCCATCAAAATTCTATCAGCTTGTTTGGATCCTGGGACTGGGTATATAGTCTGGGATTGCGAATAGGAATGAATGCTATTTTAACTGTTTTCAGGACAAGGTGTGTACAATATATCCTAGGTATAGTTTCCTTAGTACTAGTGTGTACAAGAAAGCAAATCTACAGCACTGTTAACAATGATGCTGGCTAGCATCTATGATTAAATTTGAACAGAGAACTAAGGATTATCACTAAATTCCAGTTAATGGTTTGTCAGTTAAACCACACCATTATTGTCATTGCTTTGCTAAACAGCAAGGTAATACATTCAGACCAATAAAACTGGCCTTGTGGATTTGCCTTTAGTTCTGCCAATTTATTGCCTGATGCTGGCAGCTATTTTGAATGGCTTTCTCTGCCTTCTCACATAGACATCACCAATTTGTCTTTCTGACAAAAAGCAAAACTAATTAAACATTTTTAAGTGTGGCTGTCTGGGAGATGACACTGTACAATGACTTCTTGTTACAACCAGAGGGCAAAAGGCATTTCTCGGGTAACTCCAGATAAAAACAGTGGGACAGATTTTCAAATGCTGTATGTCAACACTGCAATTTTCAGTAGAGCTATACTGATTTTTACAGTCTATGCCTGGGAAGAAATAAGCTTGGCCACCTGTAATGAGTTTGTTCTCACTCTTTCTGTGTTTCCTAAGTTATAATATCTATTTTGCTTGGTTTTTGTCTTTTGTTCATTCTCCTCTTTGGCAGTCCCTGTATCTTCCCATTCATTTTTAAATTTTCCTTAAGAACAGTGACACAGTGCCAAGACAGTTATAGTGGTTTGTCCTATGAACCATCAAAAAAATCACAAGTTAAAATTCCAGCTCTTGAATCTTAATGATGGACAATGATATTCCAAATAGAAGGAACACAGATTAATTTGCAGTTAAGGTGGCAATACATTTCACTGACAGTTTAGAGTAGCTCATCTTTTGTCAATAAACAGATAGGACTCCAGATGATACCTTGAGGCTATATCATAATCTTTCTCCACATACTACTTGTGTTTGCTTTTACAGCTGTAATTTGCTATTATGTGAAATACTTTATAAATTATCTGTATAAAAGATTTTTGCTATACAAACAAACAAATGTATTTCAGACTTACAAAATCAAGCAAATGTTATCTGGAACTCACTGGGGAGAGTAGGTGCAGTCAACTCCAATGTCTCTTCCTTATTAGCTTTTTTGACTCCAGTTATGTATAGAGCAGGGCTGAAAAGGCTACAGGGGTCATCAATCCATCCCTCTGCCCAAGGCATGATTAGCTGCACCCATGCCATTCCTGGCAGGTGTTTGTCCAGCCTATTAAAAACTTCCAGTGATGGAGACGTGTGTCCTCTTCAGACAATCTATGCCAATGCTTTTCTCTCTTCACCCTCAGTAGGATTTATGTTAATATCTTACCTGGCTTTTCCTTTCTGTTACTTAAGGCTGTTACGTTTTGTCCTATTTTGTGGAAATGTAGAACAGACTAGTCCTTTTTATTCTGCAATAGCTCTTTGACCTGCTGAAGATCACCACTAAGTCCCTCACCTGTAGGTGAAACTACCCTCAGTTCATTCTCTTCTTCCTCACTGGGTTCTAAGTCCCTTTAAACTGGTCTATCCAAATCTCGTGATGCAACAATGTACACAGCCTCCCAGAGGACAAGGGTGCATTCACAGGTAATCTTGGCTGTAACTCTGTTTCTGAATGCCTGTATGATGCTTGCTTTCCTACAGAAATGCATGAAATCTTGCTCGATGTATTCACTGTAATCCTGACCTCACTTCCTATAGAGATGCTCTCTGCTTTCCTCCTCATATTTTTCAGATGGTGATTTCTGCCTATGTGTAGTATTTCACATGTCTTTGTTAAAAGTATTTTCTAAGCACCTTGAAATAAAAATATATCTGGGGAGGAAGGAATGGGAGGTTAGACTTTGACAGTGTGCCATCAGGAATTAGCAGGTGATTTTTTTTTTTTTCCTGAAGGTTACAGTACTATCTTGAATTACAATAGCTGGAAATCCAGCTGTCTTTTTTAGTAGAAATCAGCTAACATTTTCCCAGTCATTCTTGGTCAACCATACTCAACAACATTGTTCATAGAGTTGAGTGAATGCCTATCTGGCTCACACTTTTATTTTATTCACTCTTCTTAAACTTATTTATAAAAGGACTGGATATCTTGATATCTTGTTCTGTGGTAGAGGGTACAAGAATGATCTTTCTGAGTACAGCTTACCGCAGAATGGAATCTCTTCCTCATAATGAGGCCTCTTTATTGAATTTTCAGTATAGACGGGAATTCTTATATTTTCCTGTTGCAGTGAACTACACATAGTTACATATAAAAAAGAAGTTTGACTATAAATTACAAATATGCAAAACTGTTGGAGAAAAATCATAAAGTACTGACAGAAAGTGAAAGTATGAAAGAGCAAAATGGAAGTAAGTCTTCCTGTTCAGTCACTGGGCCCACTGTGAAAGTACCTGGGTGAGCTTTTCTGGACCAGGTCATGTAGGAGATCAGATCAGACAATTTAACAGTTCCTTCAACCTTAAAATCACTGAAGGAGCAAAAGATCAGTGATAATACAGGCTGTAAACAACGCCAAGGGCAAGCAATGTGGAACAGAGGCTAAAAAAGAACATAGAGGATGGGGCAAATTCAGCGCTAGGAGGCAACGTGGCTTCTAAAGAAGGGAGAATGAATAACTAAATAAAGGTTCAACTCAATCTGCTGGAGTTAGCTGAAAGATTGCTGCAGATTTAAAAACTCCTGAGCTCTTAAACTGTCCATAACTCATATGTGACCATAAGTATATACACCAATACATCTTCACACACATATGTACCTCAGTAATTGGAGTGAGTTTGTTTTGTTTTAAATAATTTTGGAGGATTATCTGGCAGAACTAGAAAATGGGGTTACCTTCAGCCCATGAGAGAAAGACATTACGATGCGTAACACAGTACCAAGTGTGGCGATAATGGTTGGCTATTTTCTGTGCAGTTGTGGTATTATTAAAGATTAAATTAAGAAGCAGCTTTTTTAAAAAAGTAAACAGTGTATCATCTTCATATTTCAGAGAAAAGACACATATTAGTTTTGGGGATAGAGAAGCAGCAGGTGTGTACCCCATCACAAAGAGAACGTATACACTTTCTGGTGAGGGTGTGAGAGTCATTTCACTTGTGAGCTTCTTGTTAATGTGCAGAACCATCCTTTCTATTGGCACAGGACAGAATATTTCAACTGAGCTGTCAGATGAAAGCACAAATATCAGTTCCAAAAATGAGAAAACCAGACAGCTTTGATAGAGCTTGATTTTATTTCTGACCTTTGAATTGGGGATGTGGAGGACAGGAAGAGAAGGGAATTATTTTGGTGGCAGTACTTCTCTATTAAACATGTTCAGTGTTCTCGGTCAAAAAGAGCATCCATCAATATTGCAAGATCGCTTAGTGGAGCAGCTGTGGTGGTCCAGCATATGCAGGTTACAAAACATTGCCACATATTAGCCATCTGGGGATGATTGGAAATGCCTGGGGCAGCAATTTGTAGGAGCTATGGTGCATTATGATGGATTAGCTCTGCAGCTGAAGGTGTCACGACCCATTTCTCTGCATCTTTGTTGGAATAACATTGTAAAGCAGAGGCTTTTCTAGTTGCAGTTTTGGGGGCAGGAATCTAATTTGTAATGATGCTGTAGGACAGAAGAAAGGAAGCTTAAATAGCAACTATACCTGTGAACTAAGCATGCACTTCAGTTCAGCACTTGGCTGCCCCTGCAGTTACCTACTTCAGGGGATTCCTTATTCAAGAATTGTTTACATAATTCCATGCTGAGCCATCAACACCGGGCTGGGTCTTGTTTGCCAGGACACTTCTTTAAGGGTTGGTAGCCTGCCCTCTCACTTCCACCTGTCCAGCTTCAACTCTATGTGCTCTTGCTGACTTTCTCACCTACCAGCAGTCTTATGTCCTCTGGTAGTCTCTGGCAGCCCAGCTCCTTCCAGTTCCTGCCTCAGGGAAGGCAGGGCCACTGAGTCTGTGGTACCACTCTATGCAACACTGACTTGCACTCTCTTGTGAGGAATTTTAGTCCTCCATTACCTTTACCCTCCCTGAGATCCTTTCTGAGACATCTCTCTATCCCTCTGATGGATGCAGGACTGTGATGAGGTGATGTCAGTTTTTATTTTTCTTGTCTCATCATTCTGTTCTTGTAACTTCTTATCCTGGTTTTGCTAGGAGAGATTTAATTTTCTTTTTAGTAGTTAGAATGGCTGTGTTTTGGTTTCAGTGTTTCAGTTCAGACTTGTTATGAGAAGAACATTCTTTTCCTTCTGCCTCAGTCCAGTAGGTTCGACAAGGGGTAAGAACAGTTCTACTCTGCTACAATTCAAGGGTTTGTCACCTTTCTCTTAACATCACACAGAGAAAGGCAGATGCTTCGTTGGGTGACTAATCTGTACAAATATATGCATATAGACATATGTATGTATACTCACATGCATACGCACAGGCACATGCACTAGAATGCAGTACTACTGATGGATACACAAGTACTTTGGTAGCAGACAACTTTCAGTGTGGAGCTGAGCATGTTTACATTGTTTCTGAAGCTGGCAGCAACAGGAATTTCTGTATTTTTTTTTCTTTCAAAAGACCCTTGGTGGTGTGAATTTTTATTTACTTTTTAAAAGCAGAATGGCATCTGGCTGTGTGGATCCGAACTATCCTTTCCTCCTCACCTCTGCTCTGACCTCTGCCCAGGCCAGTTTCCCCAAACCATCATGGGAATATAATAAAATATTTATTGAGTTGGCTACTCAGACTGTTGCTGACTGTTGGCTGATCTTTCAATCTTCCAGCTCAAGCAAATAACTATGTCAGACCCTTTGATTAAAAATCTTTCAAGTTGGCTTACTCATGTGTAAGGAGGAACAAAGCAATCTAAAACATCAAGCAGGGGCTTCCTACACTTCTGTCCTTTCTTTGGGTCAGGTGAGTCAGATTTTTGTACAGAAATGCAGAACATTGGTGAGAGAAAGGTGAATGCTTTCTTGGTCTCAGAAACACCTTCGAAGTCCTGCATCTTCTGGAAGGTTTTGTCCTTGTCCCAACAAACAGAGTAAAGATGATTTCTTTCTGGGATCAGATCCCTCCTTCACTCCTTTCACTGCAATTTGAATCCGAACTTGAGCAACAGTTAGTGTGCTTTAGCTTCCACTAAAGCAAAACAACTTCTTGGCTGTGTTATCTCATAGCACCTCTATTAATGTTGACATTAGCATCAGTAACTGCATGTTTTCAGCCCTTACTGATTTCCTCTGCGGTGACGGATGCCTAGTCCAGTGCAAATATGACAGCATCAGCAACAGGACAAGAGTTATTTTGATGGAGAGGAGGCTGACATGGGTACGAGGCTGACATGGGTACAGTGGACCTGCTGTCTAGATGACTCTATAAGAGTTCATATGACATTCTTTCCCACATAAGACACAGGAAACACAAACTGCAGAGTCCCTGTGACAAGAAGATAGATGTTATGTGGACTTGTTCTTTGAAATGTGAAGCATAACCTACACTTGCAATGATATTTTTGCATCCCTATTAATTTATAATCTTACAATACTCTTTCAGACACCCTTTGAGAGGCTGATAGTCAAAAGACAAATATAAAATGCAGTATAAATACTACTTAGACACATTTATTTGTTGCTCCTGAGTGCTTCACAAATAATTGGAGTTGTGAGGTTGGAATGGGTGGTTAACTGGGATGCATAAGACATCCCAGGCATATTATGCAGGGGTTAGCAGCTGAATGTTGTGCTTGTAATACAAAGGGATGAGTCATAGAGCAAGTACAAGCAGACAGGGTATAGAAGAAGACATGTCATGAAAAGAGGCAGATCAGATCTAGCTGCAAGCTGCCTTAGTGCATGTGCAGAGTGCTGAAGGGAGTGTCAACTCTGCTTGCTTTAGGCAGTGACCAAGAAACTTATTGCATTTGGAGAGAAATGAGAGAGGAAAATACCTTGCTGTGTGTTATATATAGGTCTGACATTAGTTTTGTGTGTGATCTACTTAACAGTTAGCTGCTGTGCCACTGAAAGCTGGAAAGTCTCAGAGAACAACAATTGGACAATTTTACGAAGGCTCCTAATGGGCCAGCAGAACAGAAATTCTGAAGTTCCACCAGAAAAATGCAAAAGAGATTACCCTTTGGGGTTATAATTTAAAACTTGCTACACAAGATGATCATGTATTGTATACTAGCTCTGGAAGAGGTGCCACAATATTGAGCAGCAATCAATGCAAGCTTGTGAAAGTCTAAGTGGAAGACAGATAAAATCATATAAGAAAATGGAAAGAGTAATCTTGGTAATGAAAAGAAAAAAAAATGTTCACAGAATTCCCAACAGATCTGGGATGAAGTGTCAAGGGATGAAGGAGGACACAAACAGCTCCTGTCATTGCTCTGAAGGAGTGAACATGCCAGCACACATGTTGGAGCCGGGGCAAAAGTGAGTGGGCTCAAGGAATGGCTGTGAATGTTGTTTCCTTGGGAACTATAAAAGAGACAGCACCCAAGCAAGCTTAGGCTTATTCAGGAGCTATATTGGTGCTTGTACTTTTCAAGCTGCATTGAAGTGATGACACCATAGGCTTGAAAAGGAAAACCCAAGCTGTCTGCCAGAGCAGGCAATAGTGATTGTGACTGCAAACAGGTGGATGAAGTATGTAGGATAATTGCCAGGCTCAGAACATTTAAAAAGGCGTGGGAGTGTTTAATATATAGGTGCCTGGAAAATTAGCTAGATGTTTCTCAGAGAAGTATTAGTCTTCTATCTGTGGGGAGAGACCTTACATGCCTCTCCTGTCATTGGGTTTCATTTTGGATCATTGGCAGGGTGTTTGCTGGGGAGGAATGGCAACGAATAAGCAGAATGGCAACGAATAGGATCAGGCTGCACCTCTGCTTTCTACTCTGCTATCCCAATGGATATGTGAGTTTGGGCCAGCCTCTGGGATAACATTTCATCCCATTTGGTTGTAGGCATCTCATGTGCATACATTGAGCTCCAGACCAACGATGCAGCAACTACAGAGTCAGTGGAGGGGCAGCCTGCTTCCAAAGAGGAAGTTTTTGCCTCTGGTAGAAAAGTCAGTTTCTCAAAATGCTGAAGTCTGTGCATGATGCAGGGATCCTGAATATGGTGTCACAGTGATCCTGGGGGATTCATCAAAGAAGTAATTTAGATAGATCAGTCTTAGCCTTAATCTGTCTGTGTCCTACAACTGGAGAAGTTTCCTTTCCCCGCCTCAAAAAAGTTATTGAGAACAAAGGCACTGTTGGTGCTCAGATATCACAGTAAGGCACTGTAGGTACCTGCAGATCTGCAAAAACCCGTGAAAAGACATATGCAGTTCTAATTGGATTTTGTTATTTCCTTAGAGCACCTTCTGGGGCATTCATTCCTGTGGCCTCATTTCAGCTGCTTGGCAGGTATTCATCATTAGTGCTTCTTGGCCTGCTATTTAACTTTTTTTCTTAGCATTTTGAAAAGGCTTAATTTATTGTCCTAGGGATACCTCTGGAGAGGTTCTGACAGTTCATGGTAGAGCTACTTAAGATGTTACCCTCAGCTGTCAGCAGCAGTTGCAGAGGTAGGAGAATAGGCAGTATGTCTTATGCGTGCCTGTCCAGGGTCAGGGACAGGTAGATTAAAGTAAATTGAAACAAAATTACAATGATCCTAGCCTGAACAGAGCAGGCATTGTATACAGGCAGCATAAGATTTTGGGTTTTGGAGCTGTTGTCAGTTGTAGGTAATTTTCATATCCTTCCAAAGATCAAAAGAAGGTTGATACCTTTTTCTTTTCCTTTCTTCATGAAGGATGGCTCCATACATTTTCCTGCTTCCAGCTACATGGTTTGATCCTCCCTGGTCCAAGACATGGGTGCAGTCTGAAATAGGGCAGGAAGAGGTGGCTTAAAGATGTGCCTGAGCAGGGGTGATTTAGGTAACATTCACTCTCTTGTCTCCTCTCCACACAGAAAAGTTTTCCAACAAGGTACTCAGTACTGTGATTCAGAGGAGTAGAAGATTTATGAATCTCCCTTTGAAAAACAAATGTAAGCAGTAATGAAGGCTGGCTACTGCTATTTTTATCATTGTGTTCTCTTCAGAACTGGCAAATCAAGCCTTCTGTTGAGCAGTTTCCTCTTCTTCTGTCTCCCATTCAACCACAGGAAAGACAAAATACATGACTTAACATTTTGCACTTGCTGATTAACTGCTGCATTTAAGGCATCTGTGGAAGATCATTACAGTGGAGTCAAGGGACCTGAGAACTGCCACTGAGCTCCTAGGATTATGCAATAAAATATTATTCTGTAGTTGGATTTCCATCATTAAATGATTTCAGTTTTGTTTCTGATGCTAGCTATTTATAAACAGAAGTAATAAACACATACTTACTGTGCTTACCTGAACAAAATATCCTGCAAAAAAGATTCAGGAACCAACTGTCCTGGTTTTGCTAGGATAGAGTTAATTTTCTTTTTAGTAATTAGAATATCAGTATTTTACTTTCAGTGTTTCAGTTCAGACTTATCATGAGAAGAACGCTGATAAAGTACCAATGTTTTTAGTTGCTGCAGCTCAAGGCCACCGTGTTTGGCTGCTTCACAGCTGCATTAGGACTGGGAGGGGGGAAGTGCAGTGAGGAGCAAAACCCAAAACTGGCATCTGGTTGTGCCAATGAGATATTCCATATCATATCACGTCATGTCAGTATATTAACCAGGGGTGACCAGAAGACGGGAGGCATTCTCTCGGGGATCGCTCGGGCTCACTCTTCCGGGGTTTCGGTTCGGGACCGTCTCGGCTCCGGGATCGTTAGCTGGCACAGGCTGGGAATTGGTCAGTGGGCGGTGAGCACTGTGTATCACTCATTTGTATAGTCTGTTATCACTGTTGTTATCATTATCATTTTCTTTTAATTAGTTAATAGTTTTTATCTCAACCCATGAGTCCTTGCCCTTCTTTCCAAATTCTCTCCCCTGCTCCCTGGGTGAGAGGGGGGGAGGGTGATAGAGCAGGCTGTGTTTGGCTGCAAGCTGCAAGCCAAAAGGGTGAATCCACCCAAACCACCACACCAACATATAGAGAAATTAATTTTATAAGGCTATTAAAAAAAAAATAATCTCTTCACGTAAACTGAAAACTCTTCAATATTAGAGCCATGCTCATGAGTACTATGTTCAGTTTTGGGCTTGTTGCTACAAGAAAGACCATGAGGTGCAGTCCTGGCACTGGTTAGGATGCACCTCAAGTACTGTGTTCAGTTCTGGGCCTCTCGCTACAGGAAAGACATTGGGATGCTGGGGTTTGTCCAAAGAAGAGCAACAAATCTGGTAAAGTGTCTGGAGCACAAGTCTTAGGAGCAGCTGAGGGAACTGGGGCTGTTTAGTCTGGAGAAAAGGAAGCTGAGGGGACACCTTACCGCTCTCTACAACTACCTGAAAGGAGGCTGTAGTGAGGTGGTTGTTGATCTCTTTCAAATAACTAGAAAAAGGACTACAGGAAATGGCCTCAAGTTGCACCAGGGGAGGTTTAGATTGTATATTAGGAAAAATTTATTTGCTGAAAGAGTGGTCAAGCACTCAAACAGGCTGCCCAGGGAAGTGGTGGAGTCACCATCCCTGGGGGTGTTAAAAAAAATGTGTAGACATGGCACTCGAGGACATGATTTAGTGCTCATGGTTGTGTTGGGTTGGCGGTTGGACTTGATGATCTTAGAGGTCTTTTCCAACCTTAACGATTCTGTGAGTTTATCAGTGCACCATCGTGTCACTTGATAAGACCATAAAACTACATAAATATACACGTATACCTCACGGGCTAGTATGTAAGTGTGCAAGGGCACAGATCATTTTATTCACCGCGAAGACTATAAATTTTTGGTCACCATTTGGTCATGGTGAACTGGATGAGATGTCTGCCTGAGGCAGTATTCTGTCTTCAGAAGTAATCAAAACCAGATGTATAGGGGGAAATATGAACAGGGGAAACATATGTGAAACAGCATCCAACTATTTTCAGGTTAGGAACTCTCTTTTTTTTGATCTGGAATCAGTTTGCTCTTCCAGCTTACTGAATATTCTACAAGTGGACATAGGAGAGCAGTGCATGATAAGCTAGTGGAAAAGGTTTAAGTTTGTCATACTGTGAAGGCAATACTTTAAACAAGGCACAGAATCAGATACCAAAACAATGAGGGAGTTTAGAAAATCTGTCTATGTATATAATTTTTTAGTTAACATGTTTTGCAATGCAAGATGTGGTTACTGGGTAAAACAGTTAAAATATAGTTTGCAATGGCTAAAATGTCTGAGCATGTGGTCTACTAAGCGTCTTTGTATGCAGCCAAATGACTGCTGCAAACACCTATTTCTACTTTCGTATCTATGAGCCACTCCCTGTATTTCTAATCGTAAAGTGTTTACCCCCAAGAACACCTCCAGCAAGTTCAAATAAACAAAGCCACTGGTAAAGTGATAGCTGCCCAGGAGTGCCTTGGGAGAGGGGTGTTATAAATGCTGACAATAGATGGGCTCAATATATTGTTTGAGAAAGTTGTAGCTAGTGGCCTCATTCATCATAGTGACAGCAATACTGACAGCTCTCTGCAGTGCTTCATCTGTGAAATGATGGATCAGCAATGAGTGCTGACTGGCAGGAGATGCTTGAAACATCCAGAGCTTTCAAAGCCTACCTTCTCTGTCATGCTTTATTTGTGCTGCATAATGGACAAGCACAGGCAGCGTGTTGAATCATAAGCTTGAGGCCTGAGATCCTGACCAGGGATAACTTGCCTAAATCTGTACAATTATTTCATGTTGAGATGCAAGCAATAGTAAAGCCTGTGTCAGAAGTGGGGAAGGTGAGACCTCTTCAGGGCCTGGACACTCAGAGCTGTTCAAATTTAGTACACATACAGGCGTGAAGAGGAGTTACATCAGACAGATGGACAGACCAGACTTGTGTGTGATTTGTTTTTGGAATAGAGTTGGCCTAGATGCTGATAACCAGAAATTATTTTAAAGCTATAAATCAGCCCATGAGCTGTATGCACAGAGGCAAATTAATGGTGACATAAATCTAATGGCTTGTGTAGCTCAAAGAGCAAGTGAAGTTACAGATCCATGACAACAGCAGATGGATTCAGAGAGAATGTGAAACAGACTTTAAAATTTGGCAAAGATAGACTGAATAAAAATAATATGTGCAGAACATGACTGAAATGCTCCCTGACAGCACCGTGAGACTTGGCTTTTTCTTCTTTATTGCTGTGAAGCGGATAGGAGACTTGTTAAGGCAGAGCAGTAGCAGCATCTAAAGCTGTGTTTCAGTTAAGGGTCAGCGTCAGTGCTTTCATTATAAAACTTGTTCCTCCAGAGAATATAGTACTGCAATAAAAACATTCACTCTGGCGTGGAAGGTGCTGCATGAGAGTCTGGTACAGGAGCACAAACAGAGCAGTGAAACAGACCATCTGAAAGTTTGCTGAAGTCAAGGGCAAGGCTTTGGTTTGCTTTCTGATCGGGCCCCATGTGAGCTGGGTGGCTGTGAGATGAATTAAGAATGCTGAATTCCCAGTGCCAGCAGAGCATGAACAGTGAAAGTGCATGTTTTCCTACAGTGACTATTGATTGAGCACACTAGGTTTATAAGATGTACATTAAGTGAGCACATTGCCAACAGGTGACATAGATCTTGGTCAGTTAATAATTTCCCCTTCCCTCAAAACACCTACCTATGGCATAGGCAAGGGCCAGTCATCACAGTTGCAGTTTTAGGGTACAGATTAGACCATTGCTTGGCTCCATCACTCCTAACACTGGGGAAGCGGTTGAGATATCCAGATTAAGGCTTAAATCTCTGTGTACTTCCTCTAAAGTCAGTGCAAAGAGAGAGAAAACATCAAAGGTAGGCTTTGTTATGGAAGTATATGGCTCCAAATTTATCATCTCAGTCCAGTGTCTGAGGTGAGATAGGGTCACAGAGGAGTTGCAAGTAAGGCTGTAAACAGCTGTTGTCCTGCTGAGGTCCCTCCCATGTTTGGGTGCACCACGGTTTTCTTACAAGGGAGTCCAGCTGGGGTAGGTCCAGGTACTCTGTGGAGGAAATTTTCTTCAGTCTTTTGAGATTAGAGTGTCATGTGTGTTCAGCACATGGTTGGCAGGAGAGATATCAACGGCTTCATGAATAAGAAAGGTCCTTCAACTAAAGGGAAGATTCCCATGGTGTAAAGCAAGGACAAATGGGGATTCTTCAATCAAGTCTTCCTTATAAGGTACAGTCAGGGCCAGAGAAGCAGTGGTTTTCAACCTCCCAGTATATGGAGATTGGAGATGCAGGCAACTGTATACTGAATTCAGGCCAACAGACAACATTATTCTTGTGTGTCATAATACCTGATTTACTCTAAAGCCTAATCAGGGTGAAGTAAATGTCAGCATTAAAGGTGGATGTCAGCTGGCAATATGTGATTGCAGCCCAGAAATCCAAATGTATCCTGGGCTGCATCAAAAGAAGTGTGGCCAGCAGGTTGATGGAGGTGACTCTGCCTCTCTGCTTCACTGGTGAGACCCCACCTGCAGTACCACATCCAGCTCTGGAGTCCTCAGCACAGGAAAGACATGGACCTGTTGGTGTGGGTCCAGAGAAGGGACACAAAAATGATCGGAGGGTTGGAACACCTCTTCTGTGAGGAAAGGCTGAGAGAGTTGGGGTTGTTCGGCCTGGAGAAGAGAAAGCTCTGGGGAGACCTTATTGCAGCATTTCAATAGTTAAAAGGGGCCTATGAGAAAGATGGGAACAGACTCTTTAGCAGGGCCTGTAGCCATAGGACAAGGGGTGATGGTTTTAAACTAAAAGAGGGTGGATTCACACTAGACATAAGGAAGAGTTTTTTTACAGTGAGGGTGGTGAAACAGTGGAACAGGTTTCCCAGAGAGGTGATAGAAGCCCCATGCCTGGAAACATTAAAGGCCAAGTTGGATAGGGCTCTGAACAACCTGATCTAGTTGAAGGTATCCCTGCTCACTGCAGGGTAGCTTTGGACTGGATGACCTTTAACAGTCCCTTCCAACCCAAACCGTTCTGTGATTAGTTCTCTCCCAAATAACTGAAGCATGCAAAGAGTTACTTGGTTGTGAAAAACTGAATCATCTTAGAGTTGGAACCTTGTTTTGCTGTTTTATGAGAGCAAGAATTTAGGTGCGAGTGATCTGGGGCAGTGTGGCACATACCTGTCCTGGTGCTTGTGTGGAAGAGCTGCTCCATGACCTCTTCTGCAGTCTATGCTGCTGAGCTGGTGACCTCAGCCAGATGTTTGTCACTGGAGAAGGCTCCTCTCTTCATGGTCTGATTTTAATTCATTGCTTCATCTGAAGAAATTCTGACTATTGGAAACAATTACAGCAGCTGGCTTAACCAACTGAAACTCCATGAGCTGAACTGACATGGAATTCAAACCATGATCTTCCCGTCAGGAGAGCCTAATTGTGCCCAAAGGTGAGGCATGTTCACAACGTGCTAGCATGTAAAGCTTCTCCATGCTTTGACATGTGTAAAGATTAGCTCTGTTGGCCATTTAATCCTTTTTCTGGATGTAATGACCAGTTTGGCAGCATGGGTATATTTTCATTAATTTGTATTGCTCTGTGTGTTTTTTTTTAATCTGACTTCTGAGACTTAAAGAGGAAAAAGTTCAGTGTAAAGCCTTATAATTTTGGATAGTCAAGTTTCCAACCTGAAATGAGAAAACAGTTCCATGAAATTGACCATTGTATCTGTAATCCCATTTTCAACATTATGTCCTGGTATTTTCAGAGCTACTGAGAATTTGGGTATTCTAAAACAACTGACGCATTTTGTGACATTGGATTTGTATATTTCTGCTACATCTTTTTTTTTTTTTTTTTTTTTACAAAAGAACAATTAATGCTATTTTGGATCTTGTGTTTTTATTTCCAGAGAGTATACACTTACACAGACACTAAGTATGAGGTTTGCTTACTACTTCACTATGCTAAAGGGAATGGGAAAGAGCAATTGCCAAATTAATCCAGTTTATACAGTCATTTGTCCAAACTAGTCACCCAAACCCAACACAGTGAAGCCCTCTGACATTTTCTAAAATGTGCTGCTTGCCTTTTAGTAAGTTCAGGATTCCTCTGATGTGCAGCACTGCTGGGAGGTGGGCAGAATGCCCTGCTGGGAAATCTTAATGCTACGCTTTGCCTTCTAGATACAGTGCTGCCATTGTTCTATGTTGGAATTATGCAGACTTTCTTGCTAGGATCGTAGTCCTGTTGTCCATATAGCTGGAAATGCAACAGAAATATGGTAAGAAACTGGCTAAAGAGAGGGATCTGACCCAGGGCTGTGGATCTGCGCACCTTCCACTGAGAACCAAGCATTTGTCTTTCCATCTCTAAATGAAATCACTGAACCAAATGAGAGGCCAAAGTGTACTATCTCTTAGAAGTACTGGTCTGGTCAGTTCCTGAAAACTAATGTATTTTTACGTTCAGTTCCAATCAAAGCAAATGTCTAATACTTATTTTAAAAAACAGGTTTTTTTTTCCTTTTCTTTTTTTTTTTCCTCTTTAAACTAAGGGTGTATTCCCAATGGTGCATGAAGGTTTACAATACAATTAACAGAGATTTAGGCAGTATAATTTATTGTAATTTATTGCGACTATGGCCATATAACCATTCACTACTCTTTTCTAGTATGTACTTACGACACGAAAAGCAACACAGCATACATGAAAAGTACGCTTATTATTGGCACAGCTACTTATATCTTACCTTCTAGTTATCATGAATTAAGTCTTCTAAGCTGTAAATGTGACAGCAATATATAATAAGGCCTAAAGTTGTATCTTGAAAATGTTAAATTTTCTGGAATAAAGAATTCAGAAACCTGAAAGAAACCAGAAGCGTGGCTGATTGTGGAGCCCAAATCCGTTATTTGTAAGCATGCTTTGATCTTTAATCAGAGGCCCAGTAACCACTCCCAGTTTTCTTGGAGTGGCTGGAATATGAGAATAATCAGCACCTCTGGAAACAGTATATATCATAACTCATGTACTCTTTCGCATAACAAAACTTGTAGGCACTGTTTTTAACACTTCAATACAGGGAGGGAGGATCTTTGCCAGAAGCCTCAAAAGAAAACCGCTCTAGAGATGCACTTTGACCATGGAAACCTGCTGTATGGGGCATGAGGAAGATATACTGTGGGAGGTGGGCAACTAGCAGCACAGGACTGCAGATGGGAAAAGCAGATGTGCCCCAGCTCTGCACAGCCTGCAGGTCCTCTCCTATGTTCCATATTAGCCCTGTGTAGGGCTGTGTGGTCAGTAGGACTCATGATGATGTACTGGATAGCCACAAATTACCAGTTCCCTGTGCAACAGCGAGGACTGGGATTTGATGCAGTGGCTGAAGCCCTAGAAGACCTTTTGGTGAATTCATATCTTCTCCAGGGAACATTGGTGCTGGGACACTTCTAAGATATCCCATGGAGAATCCTATTCTGTTTACTGGAGGGGTGAGAGAAAGGTGTCAACACTCTTGTTCACATCACACCTTTGAGGAAACCTGAAATAACCTCTGCACTGTAGTAACTGGTGCACATATATATATACAGATATATAGCTTTTGAAAAGATGGAACTCGTGAAAAATGTTTAGATTATATGCCTGTGCATTTGCCATTAGTGTTTGCAAAACCCACATACACAAAAAATTACTTTGATATGTATATATTTTGCATATTATAATACAGATGCAGTAGTAAAGTCAGGTAGTTTGATTATGATCAAATGATATTTCTCTGACAAACACTATTCCATGTTAAGGTGAGGAAGGAAAAAAGACCAGGAGATACTGTCTCTCAACAGCATTGCAGTGCAAATATGAAATACAGGAAATGTATTTATGTCCCTCGTATATCTCATTCAGAGCTATCTGAAATAAAAATTCAGGCAGAGTCTTCCATCTGGGATTTTTCCAAGCTTGGCGCATGTCCCAGTCAAAGACATACATATTTGAATAGGAAAACCTAAGAATCCCATTTAAAAATATTGCATTTTAAGACATTTCTGTGTTTATAAGAAGAATATGAGTGGTCTTTTTTCCAGCAGGGGACCAAAATCCCCTTTTGAAACTGTGTATGCCACAGGATGGAACTGTTATCCAGAGGGCAGTTTTACTCCATACCTTTATTTACTTCTGCGACAATTTTCACTTACTGTAGGCTTAAGCCCTTGGGATGTGAAAATTGTAATTAAAAGAGTGGATTTTTATGAGGAATGATGGGCAGCAGGTCATACATCCAAAAGGTCTGTCCAAGGTGGCAGCATACAAGCATGACTACTCAAAAACTGAATCAAGTTTTCTTTCCATGAAATAGGTCAGTCCACGGACTGGGACTCTGGAGGGCTGGCTAAAGTTTCAAGAGGTTTGGGCTCAGTTTGCCACATGTTTATGCCAGTTCTATCTCCACAAGTTCGGACTACAAATACCATTGATAGGGTCATATGGTTTCAGCTCACTGATGCTTGAAGAGGAGGAAGACGCCTCTGTAATGGCAGCAATAAGGAACCGAGTGCTGCACTGTCCTTGGTCAGAGCATGTTTTTGATGCATAGACCTCAATTCCTACCTGTTAGAGCAGCTCAACTTGACACAAAGTCTTACCATGTGGACTTACCTTGTCTCACAAGAGCAACTGCAAAGAGCACAGTTTCATTTATAACCTTCCCTAAAACAGCCGCTGTACTTTTGAATACTTTAAATTAGAGGCTTATGCAGCTGCACATTTCAGGGATGCAGAAGACTGGTTGTGTTCTCAATATTTCTTTTGATGTTAGGCAGCTCAGGATAAGATAAAATCGTGAATGCTCCTTGGGTTATAACTTGAATTTACAATCTTGACAGCTCTGTTCAGGCACAGCGCCAAAAAGCTCTTGGTACATTTAAACAACGATAGAACGAAGTGATATTGTCTCCTAAGGGACCACAGGAAACAACTTGGCCTTTCAGAAATGTTACATTGATGTGCTTTCCTAGGAACATCAAGTCTAAGTATGGCAATCTCCTGGTAAAGTATCTCCAGGGATCTCAATTGAAAGAAAGCTATGATATGATAAAACTGCTGGATGGTATGAAAACAGGGAAAAAGAATGGAAATAGGAAAGCTGATTCTGATTAAATAAACCTTAAATCTGCAGAAATAATTTCTCTATAGGAAAAGAGATTCTTTGTTCATTAAATAACAGTTTGAAGGGACACTTCTATAGTAATTGTTGCACGATGTAAGTGCATGATGGACTCTCAGTGTAATCTAAAACTTGTGACTGTCAGATCATACCAATGAATTTGTTGTTCTTTATTTTCATAGCAGTTATTTCTATTCTATCTTGGGCAAAATGAATATCAAAATCCAATCTCATAAGTCATGCTGCTGCACTTAACAGTGAAAGGCTAAACAAGGAAAATGTGGACTGAATGAGGCAGTTTACATGAGAAGAGGCGCAAGTAAGACTGAGGTACTCCTTGCTGTCTTTGTCTCAGTGTTCACTGGTAGGGTCCCCCGAGACAGAATTCAGAGAGGAGGAGATGAACCAGCAAGGTTCATCAGGTCAGGGAAAAGCTCTTTACAGCAGTGCCTGGATGCATGTAAGTTAACTCCTTTTACTTTCCAAGGATCATAACCAAGCCCTGGAGGGGCTGCACTGAGGGCCCTGAGGTCTCCATTCTTGGAGGCTGGAAGCCCAAAGTTGAGTTCCTGCTCTGTGCAGGTGTGGAGTGAGGGCCCTCCTGGGGCCACTGCTCTGAGAAGTGGCTCTGTCATTTTGTGAAGCAGAGAACAGTAGGCCACTGGTTTTTAAAGTGCAGTTGAAGGTTTCACAAAAGCATGGTTCTGTTTAAGCAGTAGGTGGAATTTTCACAGTCTTTAGTTTACTAAAATATTTTGTTATTTTAAGCAATAAATGGCATGAATAAAACCCGTGATCAAAATGCTGTGATTTTGCAGTAGTGAAGACAAGGGCAACCTGCTCTGATATCCTCCCACCTTACTGTGGTCTGCATGGCAGGTGCCATGGTCTTTGCTTAGACTCATTTACACCTCTGCAAAGCTATTGTAAAAGTGTTACCGTCCTGATTGCTTAGTGCTTTGAATCTACTTTATGTGAGTGGAAATCACTACTTAAAGAGTCTCACTTTGTTCTCTGGCAACTGTGAAGTTTTAGCAGTTTCCAGAAATAAATACCCCATTGACAATTTTTTTTTTGCATGCCTAAGACTGAAAGAAGTATGGGTGAATAAACTTCTAAATATCTTTCTGAAGCTAGCCCCTCCACTCCTTTCAGACTTTGCCAAAGGTGTCACGACCATTACCCTGATTTCTGAGTCATTTCCATGGCAATATTTTCTCATTCATGTTAATTTTGGTTTTGAACTATCAGTTTTACTACATATGTTCTTAATCTGCCCTGTCTAGACAGGAGACTTTTCTATAGTGCAAGGTCTATCCATTCTGGTATACCCAGGAGATTTTATGGTGGTAGCTATCACACTCAGGAGCAAGCAGAGGCCAGCAAATTGATTTGCTATGGCAACAGAAAGGAATCTGATACCGATAGGCTTAACTGAAGGCTCGTGCTTCACCCACCAGGCTTCAGAAGACTGCATTGTTATTTCATTTTTTGGCTTAGAATAATGTGATAAATGTCCTCGTCTTGCTTTGTAGTCTCTCTTTGCTCCATTTATTTGTTGCCACCATGCTCCCATGAATATTTCATCGTTATTTCTACAAAACATCGCCCAGCAGGTTACATGCACATTAGAGTCTGAGAAAGCAGAATCTGTCAGTACCAAGCTTTTGAAGAGTTTTTCCATTTATTCATAGCAGAGGGGTGGGAAGGGTCAGAAGCAGCTCATTGACTTAATGAAGAGATGGAGGAGGAGGTAGTGAAAGAAAATGGAGAGAACTGATAATTCTGCAAGTTGTAGGCAATATAATACATACGTGCACACAAGTTTTTTTCCTAGGTTACTGTAATTGTGACATTGTGTTATGCCTTTATGAAACACTCAGGAAAGCCACTGCAGGTTCATTGACTTCATTGCCCACGACCAAAAGGAAAAATACTATGGAAAGAAATCAGCAGCAGGCATTGTGCATGCAGCTCATTCAAGCCAGCTGGAAGCATTGTGCTTTGTGTAGCAGAGAAGTTCTTTTGGAGGGAATGAAATATTGCTACAATAAGGATCTTGATGAGATCTGGGCTGTGTCAGTCTAGGAGAGGTCATCTGCACCTACTTTTTACATTGTAGTGACTGTCTGCAGAGTTTGGCCTTGAAAAATTCCTAGATATATGGTTTCCAAGCTTTCATACTCCTGAGTTGGTTTAGTGGCTGAATATTAAAGCACATTACTAAGAAAAAAATATTCTGTGAGCTTAGTCCTATGCTTTGGAAAATACTAATTTTCTCTGTATGTTGTTGAGGCTATGGGTATTTGTATATTCTGAGGTTATAAACTGGCTATAAACTATATTCTGAGGTTATAAACATGGAGAAGCAATTCTGATATAAAGTGGGGAAAAAGGGTAGCAAATTTAATAAGGGGTTGGAAAAAGGAAGAATATGAGCTTTATTTGGTCAGAAGAGTTGACAGGTAGCTGCAAGTCAGTGTAGTTCTTTCAAACAGTTGCTGGATTTGGAATGGGTGTATTAGTTTTGGTACTGCAAGGATCAAACAAACGTTTCTCAAAAACAGGAGCTCCAATTCTGCTTAAGTGCAGGAGTTTTTTGTTTGCTTAATTGGGATGAGTTCTAATTCTTCCCAGGGCTGATGTCAACATCACACCACTTATTGCTGACTCACCAGGTAGATTCTTCTGACATATTTCCACTGAGCCAACCCTGGTGCCTGGACCTCAGCCTGCCACTACCTCTGTTGAATATGTGGAGTATGCATCTTCTCAATTTGCTGATTATCTGCAGGAAGACCTGCATTAACGTAAAAAGGTACAAACAACCTTTCAACCCCATGTGTATAATAAAAAAGTCAAACCATGTACACAGTTGTGTCTACAGAGCAACTCTCTCCTACGGCCAAGACAAGTAAGGTAAAGACAAGACAAAATTATTAGGGCAACTCAAACAGCAGTTGAGGTCATAGGAAAGGTAGTGCCATTTTTAGAAATGCTTCATCCCCCTAATGCCATGCCAGTTTGCTTCCTGCAAATATCAGTCACAGCCTAACATCTGGCACCTGATATTTTAGATGGGTTAGTTAGGCTTCACTAGCTTTCTAAGGCAAAGGCTTCTAATACAATTTGTGACTTGCCTGTGCCCAAAAGACAAAAGCTCTTTCTCCCAGGTTTGCTTACACGTTGACAAGAAATATTTGTTCCTATTTCACACTGTGGTGCAGCTGACCCCAGCTGAGGTGAGAAGGCTGTCGGCTCTGTACCTGTACGCAGCTCTGTATCTTCCTGTGGCATCTTGTAACTCAAGACCAGATATATAGGGAAGAATAAATCTCAGTAAAGCACAGTGGAAAGATGCTCATTTTGCCTGAAAGAACACATTTTCTCCTTGCACTGTCTGGTCTGTGAGGCAATACGGTGCTGGGCTAGTCACCATCAGACAGTCCAGGCTTAGCAAAAGAGAAATTGAGCTCTTGCCTTGCCTGAAGTGAAGATTACAGATGTGTTAAAATAACTGTAGGGAGGGGGGAATGAGTTGCAGCTGTGCAGATGGAAGATACTGAATAACACTTAAAAAAAAAAGTAAAAAAAGGTTGGGATAATTCCTCCACTGGTGCAAAATGCTACAACACCATTTTAAGGCAGCAGACTTTCTTCAAATGCCTGCTTTTATGAAATAGATGACTGTGTTTCACAAAATACCTCTATTCTGTGGTATCCTTTGTGATTAATGAGTAATTTCTCACAGTGGGTCCACAGTAATAGAAGAAAGCCACTTTCTCTCCTAGTTTTCAGAGAACATTGTCTTACACCAACAAGATAGTAGCAAAGTGCACTCCTGATGCACTTATTACACTCTCTAATTTTACACAGTTTTGAGACATTGGCAGTGTTTTGCCCTTCAGCTGTGATGAACAGAGTTTTTTCCTAATGCTGTAGAACCCCACTATTTATATTTCCAGCTTATATCTGGCACCTTATTTGCTGCCTCTTGGAAATGCAAACAGAAAATTAATAGTTTACCTGACTTCTCTTTATCTCTTGTACTCTCCATCTAAGAAGCATTGAATCACTTGTGGCATACCAGCAGGTAGCATATTCTGAAGCCTCACAGAAATGCAGAAAAGCAACCCGGATCTATAACCTCTGCCACAGAAAGAGCTGAAATTTGTTGCCACATCCTTAACAAACCCATTTGTGGATTAAGTACAGATAATAAGAAAAGAGCAGATTCATATATCCACTCTTTAAGATCAAACCTAGGACCAGGGAGTAGTTTAAGGTTTATTGCAGAACAGTGGAAAACGGTGTCTGCAACCAGGAAACCAGAGCCTCAAATGGTTTAAGTCAGTACACCCCCCTAAGATGTGTAAGTTTAGACAGTATTTTACACAGTATTAGAAACTGGTAGTGTGAAATGGAGCATAACAATCCATATCTATGTCACAGTTTCATCATTTTTGTTAGAACCCACATCACAAAAGCTGAAAAATTGCTGACTCACATGTTATCCCATTAGTCTGGTGAATTATTATTATTTATATATTTCACATTCCTGGGAACAATATGATGCTAGTCTGTTTCTGATCAGTGGAAGATATAGGTTTGAAATCAGGGTGTTTTTAACAACATGCACAAGATTCATGTTCAAATAGGTAGCTCAGTGTAAAAACATTTTATTGTCATGGTTTTATACGAGTTATTCCAAAATTCGCTGGGGGATGAAGCCGTAGCACTTTGTCTCACTAGCAGCTTCAGGAGCTTTGAAGAAGGTGTGAAAGACTCCGTGAGATTCCTGCACCTCCTGGGGCAGCATGGGTTAAAGTGCTGTGGAAATCCTCTTTATCCCATGTTTTTGAACACCAAAGGGACACCAGCTAGGGATGCTGCAATCTGTTAAAAGGAGGGTAGTGGTGCTCTCCTTGCTCTCCAATCTCCCAGCTGGTTTTTGGGGAGCAGCGAATAAGTTGTGGACTAGTTCATGGGGAGCCAAAGAAGGGGATATGGTAAAAGACTGCAGCTGTGTAGCTGAAAGAAGAGACAATTAAGACTTAATAGAAATAACACAGGAAGTGGTGCAAACCTTCTCACTGCTCATGTTTTCCTGCCCTCCTCCCCCCCAAAGGAATCTGTACATATGGGATGTTCCATGGAATTGGACATAATGTATTTAAAGTAAGCAGAAAGGCACAGTTTCTTTCTGAATGATAACTAATAAATTAAAACTTGTGAATTCGTAAATACAGAGTACTTAGTTTAAAATTTTGTTTGGTTGTTACCTGGACAGATCTTTGGCAGCTGCTCTCTAGAAATTCCTGAAGCGTAGGAACTGAGTTAAATTTAACTGGATGGGGTTAAAAAACCTTCCCTTAGTTGCAAATAATTTTATTACAGTGTATGTTAGAAGTTTGTTTATTAGTGTTCATCTGAAATCTACAGTATTGGGCAGGATATTGGTCTAAACATGCCTGAGGTCAGAGCCAGGATAACAACTTCTATAAAATTGCCGTTTTGATAAGTTTGCTTGTCCTGAGACTGCAAGATGAGCATTTTCTCTTTTTAACTGTTTGTTTTTAATTTCTGGATAGCAGAATCGCTTTAGAAAATCACTTGCACAGCAAAATGAAATGCATTTTTCTTGTGGTTGTTCTTTCCACTGCTCTTATGAAGGAAGAGGACTGAGAAATTCTGTGGTGGAGCAATACCACTGAAAATTCAGTTCTCAGAGAGAAGCATTGCATTTCCTAAGTCGCCATAAAAATACACAATAACAGTGTCAACAATGCCTTCATGTCTGATATTTTGTAAGGCTAATGTTGGTGCTGTTTCTACAGTGCTATTATCCACCTTTATTAGGAAAAATAAAAAAGGCAGACATACAGGTTACAGATGTTATAGCACAAAGATTCAAAAGAAAAATGTGGTAGAAGCATGTTGAGACTAACAAAGCTTTTCTTGTTCCTCAGATTCCCAGCAGAATTAAACATCCTAGATGGCAGATGTTGGTTTGAGTATTGGCTGTAAATTAGCCACTATGCAAGCAGCATCTGAAGAATATCCTGCACCTCTGGACTAAATGTGTCCTGAACTGACAGGAAGAAGAGGGTTTTACAAACTAGAGGAGATTATTATGGTTGGGTCCCTTTTATGTCCACTTTGTCCATCTTTGGGATGGCCTTGTTCCCCCTAAACTTAGTGGTTTATCTCCTCCATGGTCAGTCCTATTTGTCTCCTAGACAGCCCCATGTATGAACCCCAACCCATGACTCAGTAAATTCTTCTCAGTGCTTTGTTAATGGACTCATTTAAGGCAAAACAAACAAAAAAACAAACAAACAAACAAACTGAAGCCCCAAAGCCCCATAATACAGGGGCCAGGATATTCTGTCTGAAAAAGTATATGAGCACAGTAGGAAGGAGAAGAGAGACTTTATGTGGCTTGATTGATCTCTTCTCTGAGTGGCAACATTATTGAATGTCTTTCATTACTGAGGTGTTTTTCAGAACACTAACAGGTTCACAAAACTCTTCAAAATGGCTTCTCTGCATGCTTCTCTGTATCACTTGTCTATTCATATTTTGGGCAAATAATTACAATGGCACTAAAGTGAGCAGTTGGAGAGGGACTGGAAGGATGAGGTCAGTGGAAGAGGTGAATGACTAAATCATGAGGAAAGGCTACTAAAATGGAGGGAGGCATGAAAGAAGAAATCAGGCAATTCATGTCAATGCATTCAGCAAAGTGCAGATCCTCATGGATTTCAGCTAATTCTCTTCCATTTGTGAAACTTGTACCCGAACCACCTGCTCAGCAGGAATCTGTGGGACAGTTTGGCATGTGCTTGGGTATTTACTGTTCTCCTTTCACATATACCAATAGTACATGTTCACTAGTCATTTCTACCTTGTTGCAAAGCCCACTCAAGGCAATGGAAAGACATCTGTCTGCTTTGTAAGGGACTATTGACCAAGGATTCACTTCATAAAGGACCAATTTCATTCAAAGGCTGTACAAATACACTGTGTATTTGTATTTTCTGGGTGCAGCATACACACTGTTTATTTCTTCTGAATTGTTTTGTGTTTTAGATGGGGAAGTGGAACGGATAAAGAGGAAGGAAATGGAAAGGAGAAAATCAGAATTCCTGCCAGGTGATACAGGATGGGTGCCTTTCCAAAGTAGTAGGTTACCTTCAAAAGCTGCTGTGCCCACAGGTCCTGAAGAAACAGGAAGATGCTGAATCCAGAAAATGAAATTTTTACAGCTCCATAACTGCATCTTTCACGACTTTGGTTTTGCACTGAGTCCTGTGGACTTGGCAGCAAGCCCAGCAACAGATGTCTTGTGTTACATTGACATATAGTGTAGTGAGACCTAGGACAGGAGTATAATTTTGCAGCAGGCATGTGAAATAATTTTTTCTGCACTCATTTTCTGCAGTCCAGAGGACTACATTTTGGAAGCAGAAATAGGGCTACTTTGACACCTGTGAGCACAAATGACTTTACACAAAGGTCAGGGCTGGGTTCCAGCATTCTTTGTCCAAGACCCATAGAGAGGATCCTGAATGGAGTGACTGCTGATAAGCTGTCCTAGCAGGCAACGTGATTTCTGCAAATAACTCCTCTCTGCGTTTTTTTTTTTTTTTTCCCCCAAATTGGATTGTAAATTTCCTTCTAATGATTTTTAAGGACAAAGTCTTCACTTTGGGGAAGTGGAGAACCTGGTGTCTTCATTGAGGTTGCAGGCACTCATTTTACAAGCTTATGCGGAGCCTCTGTAATCACATTGGCAGTTCTTCCCTGAATTCCACAGTTTTTGCTCCTATTGGTACTTCATTTGCACAGATTGAAGGTGGCACAGGTTTGCCTTGCCATGCTGCAGACACACCAGGAAGAGAAATCAGAATTCATGTTTCTTTACCTTAGAAAACTTGTCTCTTGGCTAAGAAAACAGGGTAGCTTGGCCATGGCCACAAACCTGCATAAACTGCTGGTGCCTTTAGAAAACACAGTTTTGCCCTTGGCTCCTTGTTCCTTCTCTCTTCCCTCATGCCAGTGAAAGCAATTATAGGTTTGCTTGGTGGGCTTCCACAGTGAATCAAAGGGAACTAAACATCTTATTGCTGTTGCCTCTTAGTTTTATATCAGACTTCCTTCACGCTGTGGCACAAAAATATTTGTTCTCTCATGAGGATGTAGAGGACTGAAATGCTACCAAGCCAAGCAGTCAGGGAAGGGGCAGATGCACTGCTGTTCATGCCTGTGATAAATGGCAATTCCCTCTTAAAATGAGGGTGAAATTCTGGCTGAGGTTTATTCTTCAGTGCTGCCACAAGTTGCATTACCTGTTACTGATGATAGGTTCTGTGATCTAGAGATGGTGATGCTTTCCCCTTTTCCTGTGAGTTTTCAGAGTAAGTTTGAGATTCTCAGGGCAGAAGCTGTGTCCTGTTAGGTATTTGTACACCACCCTGCAAAACACTGTTCTGATCTAGGCTGGACTTTTGCTGACTCCTATAATGCAAAGATTAGCAGCTAATAAAAGAATTGAGGAAGGAAAGTAGAGGAGAGCAGTGTTACTACACAACACAGCTGTCTGCACTGCAGTAGTTCTGTGAGAGGTCTGTGTAAAAATCATTTGTAAAGGCACATTTTTGCTTTGGGGACCTGTGCTTTTCTCACTACCCAGTCAGGAAGGACAGGTATGTTGTATGTCCCATATTTCCAAAGAAAATATCAAGAAGTCTTCCTAAAATGTGCCCAGAAAGAAGTGTCATGACAAAACGCTTCACACATGGGGTGCATGCAAGAGCACAGCCACTGATGCACTAACAGCTTACACATGTATTGCATAAGCAGGCCACCATTAATTCACTGTCTTTTTCCAGGATAAGGCAGCAGTTCCCAAAAGCTCGTGTGTGCCATGTACAAGACCCAGATTGCCTGCTTCTGTATGGACAGGATCACCATGTTCTTTAATACAGTCTATAAGCAAGCTTCTCCCTGTCCTGAACTGCTTTCTTTTACAATGTGGAAATACCTGTAGCATCATATCAGGTCTCATAAGCTGATGAAATCTGTTGTTTGTAAATGTTTACACTCATAAGTTAATGAAAACAACAAGAAGGGTCAGGAAGAAAGGAGCCCTTGTTAATCTTTTATTTATTTATTTTTAATGTGATAATTCAGACTGCAAATAGAAAGCAAGGAAACTTATCTGTACCGTTATTGGTGCATAAGTAATAATGTTAATAACTTAATGCTTGAGAATAATTGAGACCTAAAAGGAAAGAATGACAGAGGGAGTTGTGGTAGGCAAAGAGACAGTGAAAACAATCTTGAATAAGATTGACAAGCAATAATATTTAATTATTTTTCAGGGAAAAGTGAGAAATTACTTTAATATCATTTTAAAAGAAAAAAAGAAAACAAGCTGGTTTACACACAGCCCCTTCAGGCAGGAATTTTCCCTGCTCAAAAATGGGTATTTGAACTGGTGATTGTTGTGGCTTCCAGCAAAAGCCTTATTTTGAAAAAGTTAAATTAATGTTCCTTCTCGGTTGTTAATTTGATTTTACTGCTAGTGAGCTGGCAAAATATATGTGTTGCTCTGCCGTGTTGCTCTGCAAAACAGCTGTACATCTGCCGGAGAGAGAACTATGAAAGCTGCTAATATATAATGTGATGCTGAACTGGAGGTAGGTAGGTCTCCCTGTGCCTAAGAGTCAGTTCCTGCACAAGCTCTGTTCCTCATGTGCTCAAGATGGGTAAATTCATTCACTTGAAGCTTCCACGTCTCATGAGGTTGCCAGGTGGAACACTGTTATATGTCAGAAATCTGTGAGGGATGTGTAGGTGTGGAGTCCTGCCTCGGTGGGGTCTGTGCTAATCTGCCTGTGAGTGTGCTGTCAGAGGTGTTAATTTGTAAGCTGATTGATAAGGGGTGGGACAGGGCAGCATGGTCACCAAGTGCATTATTGTGGTGTCCATAATATATTCCTACCAGATTTCCAGGCAGTGAGGCACTGAGAGACACCACTCAAAATGTTAGAGGAGTGGAAACATAAGAACCAACTTTCCTCCATGGTCCCTTCCACAGGCCATAGCAGCATCTCCTCTCTTGGAGGAGGCTGACAGTCAGGTGTTGTATTTGCTGCAGACCTTGGACTATGCCTGCCCAGTGTGCTGTGAAGGCAGAAGCAACAAAGCTGTTCCTGAAACAGCTGGTTTCCACCAGGGTGAATGAGATGAAACCACTGGTTGTAAATATGGGAGAGCGCAGACAGTTGGGTAGCGCTGCTTAAGCCCTACCTCCCCGCAGGAGGAGATGCTTCCACTCACCTCCAGGCTCAGAGAGCAGAGAATAGAGACAACCACAGGCTTTTGACATGAGGTTTGTTTGCGTTGGGCTGTCACAAATATATTTTGACCTTTAACATGAAGGCCCTCAGGGGGCCAGTGACGCTGAAGTGCTTTTAATAATGTTAGCCCTAAATTGAAATCAATATGGAATAAATGCAATGGTTTGGTCCTTACCATGCTCATCTCCAAATATTCACCCCACTTTACTCACAACTGCCCCTCCACCATGCTAGCAAGCAAGACTCATGCTGTGTATGACAGCCCTTGGCAAGGTGAACAGAGGAGAAGGCAGCCAGCTCCTTTCTCTTGCGCTGTCCTGTGAGCTGGTGACACCAACACAAAAAAGAAGCATTCTCAGAGCAGGAGGAGGAATGTTAAAAGGAAAAAAATGTTCATACAGAAATGCCTGTGACTCAAGAGGCATTAGTCCCTTCTTGCTTTGTTACTCAAGGCATTTTGTGGAGACAGATGTCAATAACGAGTTGCTCCAGATGGGAGAGGCTGGCAAGGTGGGAAGAAACACTTGAGGGATGTGGAAGTCATGCAATGACTTCAACATGGTAAGAGCTGGTGCTCTGGAGAGTCCAGCAGACCTGAAACCAGAGTTTCTGCAGCCTGAGCTGAGCAATCAAATCCTGGAGATAGGGTTGGGATTTTACAGACTGTAAGGAAGGGACTATGTGACAGGAAATTTATATGAGTGATTGTTGGGATGTTCCTGTGGTGGTAAACTCTAACCCAAAACTGGCCAGGGGGAGCTGGCTTCAGCAGACTGTCTTCTTATACAGGCACATACAACATATAGACATGTGAGAAAGCTGGGGAGGGACTTTTTATAAGGACAGTCAATGACAAAACAAGGGGAAATGGTTTTAAGCTGAAAGAGGGGAAGTTTAGATTAGATATTAGGAAGAAGTTCTTCACTGTGAGGGTGGTCAGACACTGGAACAGGTTGCCCAAGGAAGTTGTGGATGCCCCCTCCCTAGAAGTGTTTAAGGCCAGGTTGGATGAGGCTTTGAGCAACCTGGTCTAGTGGAAGGTGTCCCTGCTGATGGCAGGGGGGCTGGAACTAGATGATCTTTAAGGTCCCTTCCAACCCAAACCATTCTATGATTCTATGATTCTATGATTCTATGAGCCTGGCTGTTGGCTTTCTTCACTCCTTGCAGTACTGCTACATACCCTGAGGCCACTTGTGATGGTGGCTTTTAAATTTCTAGTGAAAGCTGCAGTGCAGAGAGGGCAGAGTTGATAAGCCATGCTCTCCTAGTGTCACTCTCTAAACATGGCCACAGTCATCTGGTACAGAAAGAACCACGCTATAACTAAACAAGGACTACCATCGTAGGAAGCTCCAATAGGGTACACAGGTAACATTTCAGTTGCAGAAGCCAAGGTCTCATTGTCCATCACTGTATATTTCTGCATCTGATGTTTTTATGCACAAAGCTGCTAAATATAGCCTGTTCCAGCCTTTCCTCCACAATAAAAATGACAAGGATAACAGCAGACACTTGCTTTTATGAAGAAGTTGCTGACATTAAGATTATTACCTCAGGTTACATAGATGTTAGCAGAGGCATTTTAGTTGCAACTGGAGTGAAAAAAACAGCATCAAGAAGTAGGTTTCCTAGTTGGGTTTTACCCTTTTTAGAGTAGCCCACCATGGTCATTATAAAAATATTCCTGGGAAGTACCCTGGAGTAGAAATAATCTCCCTGAATGACAAACATAATTGTTTAACTATGTACAATGATATATTGTGGTTTAACCCTAGCCAGCAACCAAGCACCACACAGCCGCTCACTCACTCACTCCCCACCTGGTGGGATGAAGGAGAGAATCAGAAGAGTAAAAGTGAGAAAACTCATGGGGTGACATAAAGACAGTTTAAGAGGTAAAGAACAAACTGTACATGCCAGCAACGCAAAACCAGGAATTCCTTCACCACTTCCCATTGGCAGGCAGGTGTTCAGCCATCTCCAGGAAAGCAGGGCTACATCACACATAGTGGTTACTTGGGAAGAAAAATGGCATCTGAATGTCCCCTCTTCCTTCTTCTTCCCTCATCTTTATATTGCTGAATGTGACATCATACAGTATGGAATACCCTTGTGGTCAGTTGGGGTCAGCTGTCCCAGCTGTGTCCCCTTCCAGCTTCTTGTGCTCCCCCAGCCTCCTTGCTGGTGGGGTGGTGTGAGAGCAGAAAGGTCTTGACACTGTGTAAGTACTGCTCAGCTGTAATAAAAACATTAACACTGTTTTCAGCACAAATACAAACCATAGCTCCATACAAGCTACTAAGGAGAAAATTAGCTCTATACCAGCCAAAACCAGCACATATATACAGAATAATATTAGTCCATGCACTAGAACAAATGTGCACACTTTTGATTCATTTTGGTGCAAGACTTAATGAGACCATCTTTTGCAGTATTTCTCCTCATGATATGTTTAGTTGAATCTGTACACGAATTCATCTCAAAATTGTTACTCTCATTGACAAAACTCCCTCCAGACCAGCAGTGCCAAAGCTGGATGTTGCAGGGGATTTTCTGCTGAGATTTTTGCCTATTGGTAAGAAGAAGTACAGACCTCAACACTGCATGTTCCCCTCTGTAAGCAAGAAAGAGAATATAGACCAATTTATTTTGTGCTCAGATTTCTTCCTGAAGTGGCAGGGTACATTAAAGAACCAGGGATGTCTTCCTGAAATTTAGGAGCTGCATGCAGGGAAAGCTTGATGATAACCAGCCTTAGGACCTACTCTTTTTCTCAGCTCCTGTGGGGCTGCACTCCCACTGGGATGGAGAGAAGGCAATACCATTCTTCTCTGGACAGTAAGGAACAGGCTCTGTATTGCTGTGAAGCCATTTTCTCCAGTCTTGCTGCTCTGCATTTTCAAACCCAATTGCAGAAGAATCCCAGGCATGCAGGTTTCTGACTCTCACTTGCAGGCAAATTAAGATGACAAAGTTCAGTGCAAGATTTTTTGGAAGAGGAATATGATGTTTATTTACAAAGTCTCTAAGCAAGTTGATTTAATGCATCTACTCTCCAACACTCACAAATTCATGAACTTCAAAATGCGTGAGTCTATGGGATCTGGACACAGAGGGGAAGAAATGTTGGCTATCAAATCCTCATCAGATTTTTGTGGTTGTTCTTGACAGGAGATATGAAGCCAATTTTTGGACATTCCTTTTATATCCCTTACAGACCACCAGGCCTTATAAAGCAATCTTTTGCTTCGGGTTTGTGCTTAGTTCACCTTTCATAAATCTTACATCATATTGCTGTCCCTTGACTGTTTTTCCTTGCATAAGATATGTTTTAGATGTCTATTCCT
>NW_010322515.1:33623-44495 GCF_000700745.2 Antrostomus carolinensis
TGCTGCAGCCTCCTAGCCATCCTACTGGTATGTGGATTGCAGGGCCTGTGGGGGCATCAGGAGCGCTGGCCTGATTGTTGTGACAAAAACATCACTTCCCTCAATTTTTCAGCTGGGAGCAGTGCTCTGGAAGACATGTTTATTCTGGCATTCATATATAGGTGGCCATTCTTCACTCATCCCTTCTTTAATGTTTTTGCCATGAGCTTCTACAAGCTTACGTACTGTATAACTAGACAGTCCTGTTGTGCTCTGGGAGGTTTTAGTGGTGGGTACAGCTTTCAAACCTAATTCTTAGTGGGCCCTGAGGGAAAGAACCTAGGAAAAACATAATTTGAGGCCTTCCCTAAACCTTGTTGAAGATGACTATGCCAAAATTTTTATTGACTTTCTTGGATGCTGATTCATTGCCAGAATCTGTAAGAAGTGCTTCCCTAAGAAGTAAATAAGGGCTGTGGCATGCTGCTAATCACAGGACAGGATAGGTAATTATGAGTGTATCCAAATGCAAGATAAAGAAAAAAATGACGAGAAAAATGCCCTGTATTATTGGAAATGGAAAGTAGTTGAAGTTCTCTCCCCAGCTGACCTCAGTAGCAGTTAAACTATTTTTAGCTGCACAATTGCGGGAACAGAAAGAAACAGGGAAGCACAATCCAGTGATGAGCTTGTTCTGCATCATGTTATTGAAGATAACACATCATACAATTCTTTAAATATTTTTTAAGACAGATTTAAGAGATCTTTTAAAAAATGGGCTTTTCAAGAGTATGAATCAGACAGATAGTACTGGCAAGTACAATTATATGCCCACAGGCTGCAGCTAGGTTAGTTTTTACAATATCTGTATTGACTTCCTTGTTCTTTCCCCCTTGCTGCTAAAAACTGATCAGTATTGCAGCATTTAACCCATCCTTCCACCCTCTGGGTGTCAGCAAGCTGGCTGGGAAGAATGACAGGAGGGGAAGGATGAGAATCAGGCAAAAGGCTTGTGGAGGTTTGCTCACGTTTATCCAGACTTCCAGCTGTTACAGCCTTACCTGATGCAGATACTGTACATGTGGAAGATTGTTTTAAAAAATAATTTTTTTAATGTGAGTCAAAGTCTTTCTACTTGGCTGCAGAAGGAACAGATCAAGGTTTCTCAGACATCTAATACTTCAAACACTACTCTTGAGTGACAAGGGGTTATTTTCATCTTTCACTGTTGAACAACAGATATTCCTGAGGTTAAGACTGCAGAACGTAGTCTGGGCTGAATTCTTGACAATGTGACTGAAGTCTTATGTGACCTTCAGCAAATCTGTCTTCAGTCATGATGTCTGGATTCCTCTGCCAAGGATCATCAAGGATTACCAAGGTTAGTAATGTTTTGTCTAGACCTATCTTCAGTGCTGATATCTGTGCATCCAGTTGCTAAGTAAACTTTCTGGTAGGTTGCTAGCAGTGTTGAACTAAGACCGTAAAAGAAGTTTGTAAAGAGAAGTGTTGTAATTTGTTAGACTGACTCATGTAACTCAAAAACACATGTAAGCTTACAGATGAACTAGCCCTTAGTGCTGAGGCAGACATGGAAAACTTGGAGCTGGAAGCTGGGAAAAGTAATTTCAGGTCTAACAATAGTTGCATGAGTGGAGGGCAGTTACACCTCCAAAAAAGGGAATTCATAATTGTAGAAGAGAAAGATATCAGCTCCTAGAGGAGGGAGAGGAAGAGAAAGTAAACATCTAGGGAGTGGGAACATACCATACTTTCAGCTAACTCATCTGTTGGATAATTCTGGGATTTCACTTTCCCTAGTTTTTCCATGCATAAAATAAAGATAGTAAGAACTTGGTAAAGGATTGAAAATAAAAAAAAGACATAGAAGAACAATTTTTTTTTCTTCAATAATTCTTTTGACTACTGAAGCTATTTATTCTCATCTGTAAATCTGCAAATGGTGTGTAATGGCCTCCTGAAACACTGAGAACTCATTGGAAAAACCCCACACCTTAGTACTGGGTTGTCAAGAAGTGCTTCTACTCTTTGTTATATTTTTAAGCAGTTGGGTTTTACATGCTTATGTTGCCAGATGAACTTGTGAGAGTCTGTGTGAGTTCATACTCCTAAGAGGTTTCATTTAACTTGAAGGGGTGGTGATTTAAAAACTGACAATCTTTAATAATAAATAAACCAGACCAAAACTCATGTTCACACGACTAGACTCTCTTTTGCTCCTCCTTTGCTGCATTTTGGAATTGCTTCCTCCCGAAATGATGCCCAAACTTTGCCTGGCAGGGGTTAGTTATCACCAGAAAAAAATGTGCCAGATAATGTCTCAATAGTTAAACAGTATGGATGTACTTGTACCAGTCCTTAAGCCTATGTCCCTCTTTAGGTTACTGGTACGGTTGTATAGCCAAAGACACCAGGTTCCTGTAAGTTTCAGGAAGTAGATTGGTTTGGTAAATGAAAAGACACCATTGATTCCTTTGTGGAAAGGAAAAAAAAAAAAGGGTGATATTTGAACTCAGCTTCTACTATAGGCCAGAGCAAGTACGTTGGAAATATGCGTGGGACAATTGCCCAAGCCACTGGGGGCCTAATTCTTCAATTATGGCTTCTCGTGCTAGAAATATTCTGCTGCCTAATGGAGTGTGGCAGAGCACACTTCATTCAGAGCATTTTCTCAGTGTATTTCAGTTAAAACTCAGCCAGCTAGAACAATCAAATTTGCTGGAAATCAGTCCCTGGATTGCTCACAGGGCAATTTATTGTATCATTGCATGTATCAAGATGATGTGCAGAACAGACTCCACAGCACAGTGGGTAGTACTCTCTGTCCTCTGGGTCTGCAGAGGATGGTGTGGAGGTGCTGGAAGTCAAAGATGAGGCTTATGCGAGTGCCCTTTCACTCATCTTTCTGCTGTTTATGCTGTGTCTTTTCAGACATCCAGGCTGGATGTGCCAGGTGGCATGTTAACCTGCCAGCTCTGCTTAGCCACAGAAAGTCCTGTGAGGTCCCAGGCATCAGGATAAGCACTTGTCCATGCCAAATGACCCAACTTTCCTGTCTCACTAGTAATTCCTGATCACTGCTCTGGATATGAGTTCTGAAGGACCAATCCCAAACTTTACTCCCATTGCTTCAAATTGTATCATCAAGGCTCAGAGACAACATTTCAGCACACATTCACTGTCTTGCATATAATGCAAATGATTGCTGACTCCTTGTGATACAAACAAGATTATTCCAGAGCAATTTGATTTGGAGAAAACAAACCCAGTTTTCTACAGCAATGTGGCAATTTCTCAGTGTTGTCACACAGGTTTTGGATTGTACACTAGCATGCTGTTATTTACCTGGTCAAGGACCAGAATGGCAGTGTAATTACATTGACTAAAAACTACATTATAGGAAATGGGGACAATTCCAGTGTGACAAACCATCTCTGGAGCCAGGTAAGCAAATAAAAGCTATTGCAGCATATAACAATTCTAATTAAAACAAAAAAATCCCCCAAACCCAAACAGACCACCAAAAGCCTCCCCGAAACAGCAAAACCCCCCACCCAACAACCACTGTATTTCATTCTAGGTAGCTGGATAATGTGTATCTGCTGCTCAGGATGACCATCGAACTGTGTTTACATAAATGAGATTCTATTAAAAGCCATGATGGTCATGAAGATATTCTCAGATGTCTATCATAAAATGCCATTTAATAAATATAAGCATACAAAGCATGCCTATTTTGAAAGAAAATTTACTTTATCTGTAAGAGTTAAGACCAGAGATTTATCATCCCTGCATTATGTGGAAAAGGGTTTATGTTACTTGCTTAGAGAAACAACCTGAGCAAAATCTGTTAATCCTGATACTCAAGATAAATCCCCAGATTGTAACAGAGTGTCTGAAGGGGAAAAAAGATAGATTTGCATTATCATATCAAATCCTCATGTCATGTGATGACTCTCTGTTTCTTCAAATGAAGGGGCATGCAGGCACTTTTCCTGAGAGAAACACTGGCCATCTGCAAATTACTTAAAAGGTTCTATGAAAACCATATAAATCTTGAAAGAATGGGAGGTAATTATTTTGTTTATAGGAAGAGCAACAGGAGTCACGTAACCTTGCCAGAGTGGTATTACCTCAGAGAAGGTCATACCTGACCATACACTTACATGTAATGGAAACACTCTAAAATAAAATGTCACACAATTTAGGAGACAAGTAAATAGTAGGAGATTCAGTGGCTGTCTAGTAGTTAAACCTTACAGTTTTTGGCAGAAGTTCAAAAGAATGGTTATCTGAAGTTAAGGTATAAGTTGAAATGGAGCTGCTAGGTTTCTGAGCAATTTAGGAATGTGAGTTGCTTTAGGAATCTAATGTGGGTGTAAATGTCCAGCTCTAAGTGTATCAGGTAAAACGTGAAACATGTTCAGCTGCAACAAGGAGGGATAAAGAGAGGAAACAAAAATAACACAACCTCACCTTTGATTTCTGGCTCCAGACTCCTTCACATTAGATAATTTAGTCCTCCAAGGGAAGGTCAAGAGGCTACATCTGGCTGATTATATTTCATACCTTTTTTTCTTGGCTAACAAGACCTGCAATGCTGTGTCCTCCAGGGATTTCTCTCTATTATGATGTGACGGATGAGACTATATACTGTGAAACATAGGCTAGAATTTCTTCTGCATTGAAGGTTGCAGTGACATGTTTTGAACCTGAGTTGTAATGAAGTTTTAACTTGATTTGATATCAACATTGTAATAGAGGCTACTACATAAGCCAAATTGGAGGGGTGTTGATACCTGAGCTCATTAATGGAGTTACAGGGTTACCCATATGAAATGTTTCAGAAAACATAATCTCTTAGGGCAGCAAGAGCAAACAGAAACAGATGCATTTCCAGAATACCTGAATCCATAAAGAACTCATACTGGGAAGACTGGTGATGTGTCAAATAATGTGCACAGAAAATGTTGAAAGTAGACAAGAATTTAACTCTTTTCTAAGGAGAATAGGCCTTAGGGTGTTTGTACCACGGTGCCTGCTGCAAAGGGATTTAGACTGGCACTTGGGTTGTGATCCTAGTCCAGTCTACTGAATATCTTCTTGCTCTTGGTATATCAGATATCAGATTTCCAAGAGTGTGACTAGCATGTTGGATGAATGCAGCAAGACACCCAGGACAAAAACAGACAGAGATGTAAGTCATTAGAGTATTTGTTTCTCATTTTATTTTTCTTTGACTTCAAATAGAACTTGGCTGTTTAAAAAAAAAAGTTTCATTTTAAGGTGGTCTCTTTTTTCCTGTGAATTATTGGTAGGTATATGGAGTCTGAACCACTGCTTTGCTGTCGGAGATAGCTGTCTAGGATGATACTGAGTAACTGAAAATGGTTCACTTGCCATTTTTAGTGCACCTTTTACTTAAGGGAACTTTCTTAAGACAGGTCCTGTAACAGTTCCTCCTATTTTGTCACACTTCTGCTGATCAAGTCCTCTGTATGACTTTGTTCCTTTTAAAAGGGTTCATTTAATTCTGATAATCACCTTTTCATTTTTAAGCTGCATTTTTTTCCTACCCATTCTCTTTCTGGGCATGGCAAAGCTGCAATTAATTTATTCCTCCAGGTGGCTTTGCATATAACCTGCCAGAGATGATGTCAAAAGGCTCCAGAAACTTTTACAATTAACAGTTGTAGCTGTTTAGCAACTTGCTATCATTAGTAGCCTCTGTGTTCAGCTTACTTAATTAGTTACAACCAATTACCAGTAGGTTGTTCTTCTCTTCTGTGCAATTTGTCATTCAGTGAAACAGCTTTTCCCTCACCTATTTAAAAGTCTAATGTGGATTGCTGTGCTTGATTAATTAATACCTGCCTGGTAGGAGATCCATAGCAGGTACTTGATCCTGCTGCGATAGGGCTTACTAGTAAGGTTTCCTCTAATAGCAGGTAGCCCAGGATCAGCATAACTCACTTCACAGGCAGATCAGAGGGTGAGGCTCAATATGATGTACAGAGGCACCAGTGGGAGAGACACCTTTTTCCCATTGAACTGTGTAGATTTATGATAAAGCTGAGAGCTTTATCCTCCCATGTGTTTTAAATAAAAATGACTTTAAACCAGCTAATTAAAACTTGATTGTGGTGACAGGAGTCCCATTTTTCCCTAGGCAGATTGGAAAGGTCAGATTTATCAGATCTGGGCAGGGGGTATAGAGAGAGGAGACTGATGCTTCTAGGATGTGCTCCTCCATGCCTCAGATTGCTTGTCAGACACAGGAGCAAAGAAAAGGCTCCAGGAAGACCTTACTGTGGCCTTTCAAAGAGGTTTTATAAGAAAGATGGGGACAGACTTTTTAGCAGGGCCTGTAGTTATAGGACAAGGGGTAATGGTTTTAAACTGAGAGAAGGTATATTCAGACTAGATATAAGGAAGAAATTTTTTTACGATGAGGATGATGAAACACTGGAAGAATTTTCCCAGAGAGGTGGTAGATGCCCCATCCCTGAAAACATTCAAGGTCAGGCTGAACGGGGCTCATAGCAACTTGATCTAGTTGAAGGTGTCCCTGCTTACTGCATGGGGGTTGGACTAGATGACCTTTAATTATTCCTTCCAAGCCCAACCATTCTATGATTTTTTGATCTTCCCCTCTAATATATTAATCAGAAATTTCTATACTGGCTTGAGAAGACTGTTGTGACCACAAAAGCCTCTTCCTAACAATGGGTATAGGACCTCCCAGATTTATTTCTTGTGGGAATTCTGAAATCAAAGTTGAAATTGCTTTAAGAGGATGATATACTTGCCTGAAGATGCCTAGTTTCTCTCATCTCCTTTGGATTACTAAATGGGCCTTCCTCTGTCTTGCCAAACATTGATTTCTTCACAAAGCTGAAATTTTAGTGCTTTGAGTTTAACCATGTATTTAGTGTGTAAATCTAGATAAGCATTTTCTAGTGCCAGAAAATTGTTGTGTAGCTATTTGGTGAGACTCTGCAATCTAGAGGCCTTTTTCCAGGGGATGCTGTAAAATAATGAATACCAAATAGAAATTATTGAATGCAGATAAATTTTAACAAATTGTATTTGTGTGCTGAATGCATGTTGAAATGAATGCACAATTAAAAAAAGATTTTTTTAATGAAGATTCATGTGAGATTTGAACAGTAGCAATCTAAAATTAACCTTGCTATTCTTGATTTGTGCTAGTTTGTCAAGATTTCTGAGCACAGAGCGGGAACAATAAGGGAAGCTTGCTTTTACTATAAAATACCAGTTACATTAACTTGCACCAGTGTTGGTCAATCTTTAAAGCAAAGTGAAGCTTTGAAGAGAAGGAATTTAATAATTGCAAATAATTACAATAGTCTTTTTATATATTATGCCTATAGAAAGACTAGGTAACACTGATGGATGTACATTTCTTACTACAAGGTGCTCAGTACTTACCTAGAACCAAAGAAACATTGCCATTTTACGTGAGGTGCTTTCCAAAGCCCAGCTTGTTTATTTGTATGTAGCCTCGTAACTGGCTTATTTGTGTTTCCCAGCATCCTATTTACATGGTATCTACCTTGCTTCAACTATTCATAGCAAAATGTTTTTTAATTTGTACTCTGGGTGCAGCCAAATAAAGTGTGTAAAATATCCATGAAACAAATTATGGTGTTTAGATTAAATATTGAAGCAAGAAGCCAAGTAATAAATATGTATAAATCTTTCTAGAGGTTGAAGTCATGGTATAGATTGTGGTTAAATTATTTTTTTTAACCCATTTATTTATATAGAAAACAGAAGCAGTTTTCTGAAAGCATTCATTAAGTATATTTTAGGCTCACTTTGGAACAGTTTTGAGTGCTGAATATAAACTGGGATCAACACTTTCCATGCTCACACTGGAGTGCAGTAACAACAGCAATTTCTCCACACTGTATTTGATTTAAGCTTGTCAGTTTCTGGAGTTACTCTCTAGCAGGATAGCTGGCTCTACATGTAATCACACTTGCGTATATTTTCCCAAGTGGTATTTTGCAGACACATTTAGTGATAACTCTAAATCTGTCCTTTATGAATTAATTAAGATGGTGTTTGTGTTTCCATCTCCCTCAAGGAAGAATATAAATGAAGGATATTATGCTTAAAGAGTTACTGTCGAGTTGACTTGAAAATCTCAGTTTGAGAATGTGAATGTTGCCACTACTATTTGTGTCAAAACCCAGAATGTATCTGTAAGCCTTTTCCTATTAAATGTACACTGCATATTTAAAAGAACTGATTGGAAATCTCTGTACATAACAGAAAAGAGTAAAATACTAGAGAGAATATATATCATATTCCCTGTAAAAACATATGTATTTAAATTTTAGGTTATATAGCTAAGCACACCAAAAATCAGGAAAACTGAAAACTGGATATATGGCTGAAGTTTTCACTTTGTATTATGATGTAGAGTTAAATTCTTCCATGGTGTCTTGGTTGCCTACAAAAATGTGTGTTAGTGCCACACATTGCAGTTTAAATAGAAAGTATAAGACAGCACAGAAGCTGAGAACCTAAATAATGTAAACCACTTATAGTTACATGGTCCTTCGTCCTTTTGCTTTTCCCTTTTGTTTCCCAGAATGAGACTGAAAGTTCTTCATTTCTGTGCATCTTCCAGCCATGTAATACTCAGCTAAAATAAAATGGACAATTGAAGGAGACTGAGACAATACCATTTGTAGTCCAGGGCTGTACAAAATGTTATTCTGTCACTAGATGAAGTATAGTAATGTAAAAAGCACAGTAGCCTTAATACTGGGACTGAATCAACCATTTATGGATTTGTAAACATGCTGTCAATCAGTATCAAGTGATTAGGAGTATCAACCTCTGCAATTGCACTCTGTTATTCATTGGAAGTGCTCAATTACACCTATCTGTGGATGGGTGTAATGTGGATTTTAAAGATGGAGAAAATGAAACTGAGTGACTGGAGACTTTTCCAAGTAACCTGTGATTACTCAGGTTGCCATTCAGCAGTCCTGAGGATATGAACATCAGAAGTTCCTACTAGTTTACAGTAGCTCTCAGCCTTCTCAAAAGTTCAAATACTGCTAAGGTTTGCAAGGCAAAAGGCACTTTTAATAATCTCAGTAAGGAATGACCGCCTGGGTGCAGCAGCAATTTACTAGCAGGACCCAGTTTTCCCGTCTCTCAGGTTCCGACTGTTTCTGAAGACATGATCCAAAAATAGGGCACGTGATTATCTGTTTGTCTGTATGTCCTAGGTTGTCCCATAGATATTGTTTATTTTTTGACACAGGAATGCAACCGTGTTTCTCCTTTTAACGTTTCTCCTTCTCACATTTCCTTTTAACTCTGCTTCTAAAAGAAATCACTTGTATTTAAAAGTCTGAATATCTCTATGAAAAGCAACATCTTAGTCTGACCCAAATTCATTCTTTTTGGAGCTGCTTTGCTGGAACAAGATGAACAAATGTCAGTTCTTGTTTTCTGTTTTTATGGGAATAGATGAGAGTGGATATATTTCCACCAAAAAGATATGGAGGGTGATGTGAAATGTTAACATGCAAATTAGGTTGAGATGATGTTTCTGTCAGGGGAAATAAAAGCTCTTCCATGAAATTCCCTCATCATTCCTTTCATTTTCTGCATATAAGCTGCATGTAAAGCTGTCAGGCTGATAATTAGGCAAATTATAGGGGCCTTCTCATAAGAAAATGAATGCAATTTCCAGAGAGAATTTCAAATGAAGATGCCCACAAGGAAGGCAGAAGTCTGAGCTCGTTTTCCTTTATTGAGACTGATTCATAAATATCTAAGTTTTCCCCTGTCTACCCTTGGCAGCAGCAAGAGGATTTAGAGGAGGACTTTGTTGCAGTGAATAGGCCTCTGAAAAATACTTGGCTTCCAGAAAGTAGCATATTTTAATGCAATTTCATTTCTTTGAAAATATTCCTGCTAGCTCTGGTAAAATTGTGCAAGCTGCCCGTGTATGACAAGATTTTCATGTGAAGCCATGAGCTGATTAAGTTTTATTCTAAAGTCAGCATAGACTTGTGAAGCTTTCAGGAATCTTTCCAAGAGGGAGTTTATGGAGAAAGCCAAATATAAACTAAGTTTCATAATTTGCCACAAAAATCTCTGTGCAGAGTTCTACAGAGAAACAGAAGATTCCTCACATTTCAGGACAGGGGAAAATAATACAAAAGTGTGATCATCAGCCACTGTTCTTTTAAAAGAATCAAATAACATTCAGAAAACAGAGAAGAGAGTGCTCAGAAATGGAAAATATAGTAACTTAAATAGGTAGGAATGACCTCTCAAAATAAATAGGACAAAAGTTTTGGGGTGGCATAGTCAATAATGAATGAACAGGTGGTAATAAAATGAATGAATTAAACTAATTTTATGGTGAGAATTGTGTTGACATAATACACCTACATTTCTGTAAGGCATTTTACTCAGTCCTGCATGATACCTGTTTAAAAAGATTAGCTTTTTTCAAAATCAGTGTATGCTGGATGAACCTAATTTAAAAGCAGTTCATTGAAAGACTGAGAAAATTAATTCTGTTGGCACATCATCCAGTTGACTATTCCTAGCTGAGGTCTGCAGGGATTGATTTGCAACTGATATTTCATATTTTTTAATCAGCTCTGTTTCAGCTAAAAACCAGGACATTAAGGCATGCATGGGGATTTCTGTGCATTGGGCAGAGGTTTAATCTCACTGAACAGAACATATGAGGCTACTGGACACAGCATGAAAAGTTGTTAGATATCACAGAATCACAGAATGGTGGAGGTTGGAAGGGACCTCAGTAGACCATCTAGTCCAACCCCCCTTTCAAAGCAGGTTCCCTAC
>NW_010322515.1:44563-60825 GCF_000700745.2 Antrostomus carolinensis
CCAGGGCTCTGTCACCCTCACAGTAAAGAAGTTTTTTCTCATGTTTAAGTGGAACCTCCTGTGTTCCAGCTTGTGCTTGTTGCCCTGTGTCCTATCACTGGCCACCACTGAAAAGTCTGGCCCATCCTCTTGACACCCACCCTTTAGATATTTATAAACATTGATAAGGTCCCCTCTCAGTCTTCTCTTTTTAGGCTAAACAGACCCATCTCTCTCAGCCTTTCCTTGGAAGAAAGATGGTCCAGCCCCTTAATCATCTTTGTAGCCTCCACTGGACTCTCTCCAGTAGTTCCTGGTTTCTCTTGAACTGGGGAGCCCAGAACTGGACACAATATTCCAGATGTGGCCTCACCAGGACAGGGTAGATATGATGGATAACACATCAAGAAGCTGAAAAAAGTTTTAGACAACACCATGAGGGGAGGGCTTTTATTTAATGAGTAGTTAAAGGGACTGAGTTTTACAGATATATGGAGGTGTGCTTTGGGGAGCAGAAACTTGCAGAGGCAGCAGCATCAGTAATACCATGTTAGACTGAGATGACCTTGGTAATGGTATTGGAAATACAAAATTCAAGTGTGAATTTAGCGAAATTGGGACCAATGAGGAAAAAATAATGTGCAGAACTGTGTGATCAGCTCTGTATTAATTTTACACATGTGCACGTGTTGTGTGCAGGCACAGGCGCTCCTATGGCCTCAGCCTTGCTCCAGGCGGGGCTGGGTCGGGGGAAAGTAAGCAGCCTGCCTTGGTGGGGCTGTGAGGGGAGCACCCTGGCTCTGGGAGCTGACCTGATTCAGCTTTGCTGGGCTGAAGTGGAAACCCTCCTGAAATCCTGCAGCCCGTTGGGTCTGGCTTCTCTTAGCAGCTATTAAATCATGTCTGACAAAATTTGTAGCTCACATTGAGGTCCCATTTTAAGCCAACTAAGGGCCTTACAAAGTGACTCCAAGGCAGGTTAAGGATGACTGAGAATACATGTTGCTGTCTGTATAGATACAGTCTAAGTTTACTTTCTTAGCAGACATGGGGTCTGGCATCTGGGATCTGGCAAATGCCCAGAGACGTTGGTGTTCCTTGTAGGAATAAGAACTAGCCAAGGTTAATGTCCTGAGGAGGGACACCTCTCAGTCACCATGTTTTCGTGGGAAGACAATTCATTTATGTACATAAACTATTTCACTTGCCTCACATTCTTTTCTTACCCACTTAAGAAATGATCCCCAAATCCTGATTCTTTTCAGTCTGTTTATATGTCTGATAACTCCACAAATTCCTCTTCATGGTGTGGAGCCTGAAAATGCAAACAAAATCTTGTTCTACATACTGGTCCCTGTAAGCAGGTTGGGAACGTCTTTGGTGTTGAATGGCAGATTGCCATAAGGGCAATTATGGAAACTAGGAAATCATTTCACAGAATCACAGAATGTTGGGGATTGGAAGGGACCTCAAAAGATCATCTAGTCCAATCCCCCTGCCGGAGCAGGAACACCTAGATGACATTACACAGGAAGGTGTCCAGGCGGGTCTTGAATGTCTCCAGAGAAGGAGACTCCACAACCTCCCTGGGCAGCCTGTTCCAGTGCTCTGTTACCCTCACTGTAAAGAAGTTTCTTCTCAAGTTTAAGCAGAACCTCCTGTGTTCCAGCTTACAACCATTGCTCCTTGTCCTATCATTGGGCATCACTGAGAAGAGCCTGGCTCCGTCCTCCTGACATTCGCCCTTTGCATGTTTATAAACACTAATGAGGTCTCCCCTCAGTCTCCTCTTCTCCACGCTAAAGAGACCCAGCTCCCTCAGCCTTTTCTCATAACAGAGATGCTCCACTCCCTTAATCATCTTGGTGGCTCTGTGCTGGACTCTCTCAAGCAGTTCCCTCTCCTTCTTGAACTGTGGGGCCCAGAACTGGACACAATACTCCAGATGTGGTCTCACCAGGGCAGAGCAGAGGGGGAGGAGAACCTCTCTGGACCTACTAACCACACCCCTTCTAATGCACCCCAGGATGCCATTGACCTTCCTGGCCACAAGGGCACAGTGCCGGCCCATGGTCATCCTGCTGTCCACCAGGACTCCCAGGTCCCTTTCCCCATGAAACTGCTTGGAGCCATTAGGGGAGGCACAGTGTGTTCTCCTGAAACTATTCATGAAATTGAACACACCATATATAAAATAATCTGGCAAGGAGAAGCACAGCCAATTTACAGGGGAAATGATTCATGCTGTTCTCAAACTTTAATTAAGCTTCAAACAAAATATCTAGTGACATGATGGATTCTCCATTTCCTCATTGCTTGAAGAGGTTAATTTCAGACCTGTCTGCAAACTGTGTTGCAGTTCAAATGAAAACTCTGGACTTGTGGCAGGGATCAGTGCACAAAATACTGTTATCCAGAGGGTAACATTAGGTAGAGAAATGTTTCTATCTTCTTTAACCTGGTGTAAATCCATGCATTTCACTGAAATGGAGTGATTTTATTTTGATAATTTGCATTTTGAAGATTTATCCAATTACCTCTACCTTAAAGAATATGTTTACATTTATGACAGCTCAATCAATAAAGTTGGGATGTATAAAATAATGCAGCAGTGACTTTACATAGCATTTTCATTCTTAAATCATTGGGTTTGTTGGTGCTTGGATATAATGAAGTAGAATTTAATATCCACCCACAACAGGGAGAAACTTCATATTTTTATATCTATACAGCTGCAGGGATATGACACATCACCCCTCCCACCCCGCCTTTAATTCTTTTATCTTAGTAGCTGAATAGGAAAGCCCTCTAGGAATAGTAATCCTTTAAGCTTATGGTAGTAAAGTGCTATTTTTCATATCACAACTATACTATCCTCTTTTTATATTTTTATCCATCCTGCTGCTGAAGAAACTTGCTGTTCCACCACACATTTTCTAAGAACCACCCCTGATTTCCAGGAGATCTGGATCAATAGTAATTTGCTGGTATTACCAAAATGCTCTCCCCATCACCGGACACTTAACGTATGAGTGGGTGAGGTAGGTGTGCTGACAACAGATCTCACGTTTCCTTTTACACTGACAAAGGGAATAAAGAAGTTACCATTGGCATCAGTGAGAGAAGATGCTAAGACTGTGGTTGTACCATCTTGTCTGAGCCCATTGCTACAAGCGATAGGCCGTAATTTTGGAACCTTGTAGTAAACTGCACAAGGCATCTTTAAGGTTTTGGTGCTACAAAAATGGAGTCCTTTCTTTAAGAGAAGAGGAAAAGGTAATGACATAAATCACTTTCTTCTCCTGTCCCTAGAGTTTCTCTGGCTCCTTAGGTTCATAGGGATGTCTGTGTAGCAGTATTTTTTCCAACCAATTTTATGATTAAAGCCTTAGAAATTATTTTCTGCAGATACAGGAGATATTCACAACAGCATGCCCACTTGGGAGAAGCAAGACCCTTTTTGAGAATACCCAAGATGGCTCTTGCACTCTTTCACTGCTTTGCTGGGTTGCTTTTCAGTTCAGAGGTGAAGTCTCCAATCCATGGCCCTTTAACTTGGACATTACATCATCATCTACAACACGGTGTCACTGTGTGGGCAGGAAGACAGATGGTGAAAAGGTGATGGTGCCAGGTGACTATAGGGTAAAAGTACATAGCATACAGTATAACTCTTGTAGCTCCTGGCTAATGTGCCTGTATGCACAATGATAACTGGAGACACATGGCTGCCTTGCCATCAGCTGATGGACTGACCTACTTGTCTCCCTGTTTGAACCCGTCTTTGAAATTTCTGACTGAACAGGGAGCTTCCTCCAGCTATCGATGCTGCCCTCCTCTGAGCTCCTTCATCCCCCTCATGCCGGCTTCATTGTGTTGATTGAGATCCACCTCCTCCATGGTAAACAACTTCTGAAAATAATAATCAGTCAGAACTTATTAATGAAAGGGAAGAGGAGGACTCTGAGGATAACTAATCTGTCAACACATTGCATACTGGTGAATTCCCAGCTGCTATGCTGCACTCAAGTTTTCACCCAACAGCTAAACCAACCGAATTCAGCATCCACAGCTGCATCTAAGTAATTTGTTTCATATGCAGAAACACTATGTGTCAGGTGGAGAAGGAGATTAAAAATTGTCTATTTCCCCTGCCAGCGAATTTGTGAGGAATAAGAGAAGATTTCTTACCTGAGAAATCTCTTGCTGTTTTAAATAATTAAAACCCTTCTTTTCCCAGAAAGTTTTACCTCCTCACCTTTCATGTCTGCCTGGGACAAGGAACCCCCCTGTGCTCTGCAGTGGGTAATTATCGAGCCATGCTCAGCAAAAGTTCTGATGAGTGGCAATCAGATGGGAACAAGAAATGATTACAAATGACAGTGTAGGCTAAGTGTAGTAGTGATGAGAAGTCTTTAGAAATCCAAAACAATAAAAGTGACCACTCAGTAAACACATGTGGTACAATTAATTAGTAAACATTATGTCTATTTTACTTTCCTCCACTAGTCCTAAATATTTTGTTTCATTTTGAATATTTGATTTACTTGTACTATTTGACACAATTTTCTTCTTCTGATGTGCTTTCTTACATATCATTGCAGAGACCTGCCTTCACTCTCCCCTGTCCTATCCCTCCTGCTTGCTTTTGCATAATTTTAAAGATATACTTGCTATTTCTACTTAGAGCAGTTCTTCAAAGTATTCAGACCATGGTACGAAGAGTTTTTTTTCCCTCTGTGATTTCACAGAGCCTGAATTTGTAGCAGAATATCATATATAGATACATAAAAATTAAGACAGGAAACTGTAGGGAGAAAGCTCTTTGAACTGTCTGTCATGCTAATGTAATTTTACTTTTAAAGCACATTTGGAGACCTGGCGCTCACCATTTTAATGCATTAGCTTCGTATCTGCTGATCTGGCTGAGGAAGCAGAGGTGTGGGTGGTGTACATTTGATGTCACAGTGGTTTTCTTCTGGAGCCTGCAGATCTACAAGCCAGATTTAGAGCTGACTCCAGGACTACAAGCTCCGATGAGAAGCATGACGTTGCTTCCAGCCCCCATTGTCAGCTGCCTGCTTCAAAAGAGCTGCCGGGTTCAACTGAAATTGTGTTACAAACCTGTAGTGGGTGCAAACCGAAGTAGTCTTCAGTTGACAACGTCTGCCACATGATCAGTAGGAGTGATAGGAAAGGAGTTAAGCACAGGTCAAATAGTATTACTGTGATGCCCTTTGAGCATATTCTCAGCTATAAAGAGGGCATGGAGGTGCATGTCTGTGCTTTGTCTCTGTGCATTTCAAAGTTAGATCATGTTAACAATTATTGTTATTCCTCTTCTTGGTCCCCAGGAGGAAAGAGAAAGTCTGAACCTCAAAAGTAAGGATGTCCTTACTTTGGAAAGGAAGAGTGGCCCTTCCTTGGATGGAGGCAGCCTTGGAAAAGCAAAAAGCTTAAGAACAATGCAGTTCTGCCCTCTTTTGGATTCCCTGTACTGGTACTACCACCAAGGCCAGGCTCTTGTAAACAGCTGATAAGAGAAGGATAAAAAACACATGGATTTGGTTGTGACTGTGAAAAAAGCAATTGCCCTGTGGTTGCTCAGAAGTTCCATTAAATGTTCCCAGAGCTGTCACAGAAGTAGTTATAGTAAAATAATTCATCCTGAAGACTGTAAGAGTTTTCCTTTCATTATTATACATATGGGGTCTCTTTCAATCCCTACCATTCTTTGATTCTGTGATTATTATTTTTTGTTGTTTTTTGACCTTAATTCAAACACTGATTTTGGATATTTCCCTTTTAACATGTTGCTTGTCAACACTTGTTTACTTTATTTTCTCTTCCAGAATTTTTAGTGTTCCAGGTACAATATTGGAAAAAAAGTGAGGTGGCTAAAGATGTGGATAGACTGTGAAATTTCTACCTTTCAAGAAAATTCATGTGCCTGGGCCCTACTGTGAATCACCCATGGTATCTCATTGACTTAGAAACTTGGAGGCTTTGTGAGAGCTAACCTTCAAGGGCAAAAGTGGGGTGTCCTTGAAAAATTTATTTGGAACTTTCAATTTTGGGACAATAATTTTCAAAGATTGGGGACAATGAGAGAGCTGGGACTGTTTAGCCTAGAGAAGAGAAGTCTCAAGGGGGAACTTATTAATGCCTGAAGGGAGGGTGCAAAGAGGAGTCAGGTTCTTTCATAGCATCACAGAATGGTAGGGGTTAGAAAAGATCTCTGGAGATCATCTGGTCCAGCCCTTCCTGCTAATATATAGCAGGTTGCACAGGACTGCATTCAGGCAGGTTTTGAATATCTCCAGAGAAGGAGACCCCACAGCCTCTCTGGGCATTCTGGTCCAGTGCTCTGTCACCCTCAGAGAAGTTTTTCCTCATTTTCAGATGGAACTTCCTGTGTTCCAGTTTGTACCCATTACCCGTTGTCCTAGACTCCACTGAAAAAAGTCTGGTTCCACTTGCCCTCTAGGTACTTATAAACATTGATAAGAACCCATCTCACTCTTCTCCAGGTTAAACAGACCCAAGTCTCTCAGCCAGTTCCTCATAAGACATATGCTCCAGTCCCCTAATCATCTTTGTAGCCCTTCACTGGCCTCTCTCCAGTACTTCCTGGTCTTTCTTGAACTGGGGAGCTCAGAAATGGACACGGTATTCCAGATGTGGCCTCACTAGAGCACAGTAGAGTGGGAGAATAATTTCCTTCGACCTGCTGGTCACACTCTTAATGTACCACAGGATACCCTTGGCCTTCTTGGCCACAAGAACTTATTGCTGGCTCATGGCTAACTTGCTGTCCACCAGTACTCCCAGGTCCTCTGCAGAGCTGCTTTCCAGCAGGCCAGCCCCCAATCTGTAATGGTTCCTGGGGTTATTCCTCCCCAGGTTCAGGACTCTACACTTGCCTTTCTTGAACTTCATTAGGTTCTTCTCAGCCCAACTCTCCAACCTGGCCAGGTCTTGTTGACGGCAGCACAGCCTTCTGGTGGATCAACAACTCCTCCTAGCTTTGTATTGTCAGCAAACTGGCAGAGGGGCCTCCTCCCAGTTTATTGTCATCAGCAAACTGGTTGAGAGTGCACTCTGTCCCTTCACCAGGTCTTTGATGAATGTGTTAAACATGACTGGAGCCAGTACAGATCCCTGGGGGACACCGCTAGCTACAGGCTTCCAGCCAGACTCTGCACCACTGATCACAGCCCTCTGAGCTCTGCCATTCAGCCAGTTCTCAACCCACCTCACTGTCCACTCATCCAACTCACACTTCCTAAGCTTAACTATGAGGATGTAATGGGAGACGGTGTCAAAAGCCTCACTGAAGTCAAGGTAGACAACATCCACTGCTCTCCCCTCATCCACCCAGCCAGTCATGCCATCATAGAAGGTTATCATATTGGTCAAGCATGATTTCTCCTTGAGGAGTCCATGTTGACTTCTCCTGATAACCTTCTTTTCCTCCAGATGCTTAGAGATGACATTGAGAATGAGTGGTTTGATCATGTTTCCAGGGATAGAGGTGAGGCTGACTGGTTTGTAGTTTCCTGGGTCCTCCTTCTTGCCTTTTATGAAGACTGGAGCAACACTGGCTTTTCTCCAGTCCTCAGGCACCTCTCCTGTTCTCCAGGATCTTTCAAAGATAATGAGGAGTTGCTTAGCAATAACATCTGCCAGCTCTCTCAGCACTCAAGTGTACATCACATCATGGCTAATGGATTTGTGGGTGTCAAGTTTGCTTAATTTATTTCTAACCCAATCCTCATTGGCCAAGGGATGACGAGTGCCTTTTCATTGATGCCTATTGAGAGGACCAGAGGCAACGGGCACAAACCGAAACGCAGAAGGTTCTGTCTGAACATCAAGCACAGGCTGCCCATGGACATTATGGAACCTCCATCTTTGGAGATATTTTGAATATCCAGCTTTTGAAGTTGTCTGGACATGGTCCTGAGCAACATGCTATAGGCGGTCCTGCTTGAGCAAGGAGGTTGGACTAGATGACCTCCAGAGGTCCCTTCCAATCTCAACCATTCTGTCATTGTGTGATTCTGTGATCCTGTTATCACACTTATGTGTTACTTACATGGGAACTTTTTTACCATTGTTATTCAGTTAGCTGTTCTGGAGATCTACAATACTTTTTTTACAAATTATTCATAAATCTATATCTGATTCTATTATCTGTTTTGGTTTGAAACCATTGATATTTCAGTGGTTTTCCATTATTTTTTTAATAAAAATGGCTCCTTGTTTGTAGTAATTCCTGATCCTCCTTGTAGCCTGAAAAAATCCCCAGTTTCTACAACAACGCAATAGAAAACTAAAAGTTAATAGGACTCACATTGCCCCCAACAGGTGTAGTTTGTAAACTGTTAAAACATCTTTTTCACAGGTGAAGGACAAATTTATTTTGCAGTTATAAGAGTGAATCTCCTTTCTGTCAGCCTTTTTATAGTGTAAGTTGTTGTATTTTGCCATACAAATTCTAGGGTGTTAGTAAATATAATTTGGTCTTTCATTTTCCTAGATGTTACATTTTTTGGGGGCAGTGGGTCAGCAGAAAGACTTCAGTGAAGACATTCTCAGTTTCAAGGTACTGTGTATTTCCCCACATGGAGTTAATCCAGGTGGTTTCACAGCTGGAACCATGAGCACTGAAGAAAGTGAGGGACTCAGCAAGGCAAGGAGTTGAAGGACTTAAACTCTCCACCAATAAACCTATCCTGGAGAAAGAGACAAGAATGGGGTAGACCAGCAGAACCAAAATACAACAGATTAAAAAATACCCTAATCACTAGTCAGGCATAGTCTGTCCATGCAGGTAGCAAGTCAGAAAAGAAATGGTGTTCGACCAATAGTTTGTGCTCTGTGTTACTGAGTGCAATGATTTCACGTGGTGCTTTTACATACAAAAGGCTGTATTTGGTGTTTTAACCCCACACAACAGCAGAACGTATCTGTTCATTCCTTGCAGTAGTGGAATTACCATGCTACAGAATTCCTAGTGCTCTGCCTCTGCTGCCATCAGTCTTTCCTGCTCCAAAGGGAAATGTCTGAAATCACATAGTGCATAATAATCAGAGGAACAACTTGCACGACCTATTTCTTACCCACTACCTTCAGGCAGTAGTATTTCTCTGTCCAGAAACCTTGAAGACAAGCACCTCACAGCAACCTTGAGTTGAGTTGTCTGGTATTTTTTGGGTTAAACAGCCTTATCGGGAATCTGAAAAGAAGTATGGGAGGTGTGGGTTCCTGAGGAGACATGCTGATGGGTAGCGTTGTAAGGAATTTAAAAAGGGGAAAGAAAATAGTTCTTTAGTACAGATGCTTGTCAGGAAATTAAGCAAGCATACACACACACACACACACACACACACACACACACATAGACTGAGGACTGGATCTGGAGACCCTTTTTTTTATGGAAGGCTACCTTTGTTTCATGCTGTAATTCATCCTCTGGCTGCAACTGCAGTATAAATGATTTGCAGCCATGATCATAACTGTTCTCTGAAGCAGACGTGTCAGGGCAGAGTGTAAGCTGTCCTGCATTTCCACAGATGTTTTTATTGGATGGGTTTAGAGATGCTTTTGGCTGTTGCATCAAATGAGGGTGGGAGGAAGGACGGAGTCTTCCATGGCCTCTGCTCTTCCCTCCCTCATCTCTTTTTGTTCTTCATAAGGAGTGGATGGCCATATGATTTAGGAGAGGAACTGAGCAGACAGTCAGCTCTTGCTCCCATAAATAATACACTGATTAATATGTATACCTTCAGCCAGTAACCCCAAAGTAAGATTAGGGTGAGGAACAGGGCAGGAAGGAGGGTGTTTGGTGTCTTGCAGTGTTGCACACCAAAATGCTTATACTTCCTTGTGACCTGGTTAGAGATTTCTCGCTTTGGCTTCAGCAGAAACACTATCTCACTTTAAAAGCAGATACATCTTCATTCGAGTAGAATAACGTTTCAAGCTCCAGCACTTGGTAGAAGACCCTTCATCTGCAGTTCCCATTTCTTCCCAGTGGTATGATGAGGAAAAAAGGGTAATTAAAATTATTGTCATTGCTTTTTCTCTAATAAAGGAGAAGGAAAAAAGCCTCATGGATTCAAGTACTTTTTTGCTTGCTTTAAAAATAGACCTGGGTATATTAACCTCACTTATTTTATGAATTATACTTAGTCTGAGGGAAACTGATGGAAAAATAGCTGTAGACTATCCCTGGATATGTATATTTCATCTGCTCTTTTTACAGGATGAAGAGCAGCAATGAAAAGATGATCATGTTTCCCTGGCAGCTCCATAACCTACTTTTTATGAAGCAGCTGCTTCAAGGGACTAGGACTATCACTGGTGCAGTTAATTGAAATCCATATGAAAGATCTAGTCTCTCTCCTTGTTTTCCTGTTTCTCGCTAGCTTTCCTTTCCTTTCCTTTCCTTTCCTTTTTCCTTTCCTTTCCTTCTTTCCTTTCCTTTCCTTTCCTTTCCTTTCCTTTCCTTTCCTTTCCTTTCCTTTCCTTTCCTTTCCTTTCCTTTCCTTTCCTTTCCTTTCCTTTCCTTTCCTTTCCTTTCCTTTCCTTTCCTTTCCTTTCCTTTCCTTTCCTTTCCTTTCCTTTCCTTTCCTTTCCTTTCCTTTCCTTTCCTTTCCTTTCCTTTCCTTTCCTTTCCTTTCCTTTCCTTTCCTTTCCTTTCCTTTCCTTTCCTTTCCTTTCCTTTCCTTTCCTTTCCTTTCCTTTCCTTTCCTTTCCTTTCCTTTCCTTTCCTTTCCTTTCCTTTCCTTTCCTTTCCTTTCCTTTCCTTTCCTTTCCTTTCCTTTCCTTTCCTTTCCTTTCCTTTCCTTTCCTTTCCTTTCCTTTCGGTCTCCCTCTTGCTCTTTGTTTATCCTTTCTTTTCCCTTTCCTCTTAGGTGAATAATCCAGTTGGCTGGTAAGAAATCTCACAAAGGGCTAATTAAAGGATAAAGCAACAGTGTTTATATTTATCCAGTGTTTAGTCACAAGAGATTCACTTTCATTTCATTTGAAATCATAAAACATGGTTAGCTCATATACCATAAATAATGTTAGCTTTCAAAGATCTGTGAGAGAATGGCAGTATGTCTTTGCTGAGGGCAATTTAAAACCTCTTGTGTGAGCTGATCAAATTAAATAAAGCTTCTGTGCTGTCAAGGTTCAAAATCTACTGATGTGCCAACATTCATTCTTCAGCACTGTATTTAGCTTTCCAGGCAGACAAGGTCAGCTGGGTCTGATCGATCCAGCTTCTCTCTTGTAGGAAGACTAGGCGGTTGTTTCTCTAAGAAAGAGGGTGTTTTCCCATTTTCTTCTCAGAGCAGAGCAGAGCAGCTGATCTAGTCTCACTCCACCAGATGGCAAGCTTTAACCAAGAAAAAAAAAAAAAAGATAATAAAAAAATCTTGCGTTTTTGCACCTATCCATTTGCTTTAGGGGAGAGAGGGAAGCGAGCTTGGCTCATTGGTTATTTTTGTTGTTTTTTTTTCTTGCTTTCTGTTTTAAAGTAATGTTTTTACTATAACAGGTTCACATCCATCTTTTGGCATGATTTGTAATGTTAAGAAAAATAAATCAATAAAACAACATTTACTGTCAGTTATTGAGTAACTGACAGGTGCCACAAAGGGAAGTAAAAAATGGATTAGAATATACAATCCATCCTCAGATCTCACTGAGCAAAGGCAGAGTCAGTGCTCTTAAACAAACAAATAAGTATGGTGGTTCCAGTAAAAAATGAAAAGAAGTTTCCAAGCTGTCAGTCCTGCATAACAGACCCTGAGTTCTGTTTACCCCAAACCCACACTAATCCCTGCCTTTGACTCTCAGGAAAGGGCCACTCTGTATGTTATTGCCGTCATAACCTGCACACGATGCCTGGACTATGTGCACAGCTGAGGAGAACTGTGCTTGCTCTTTCCAAGCTATGTTATCTCATCAGTCCAGGGCAGTCTAGAGGGTTTCAGACATCTTGGGAAATGCTTTAAAGTCTGCTTGTCCTAATTGCTGTGTTAAAGTTAAAAGTGCTTATTTTCACTCACACTTCATTTTACGGACTGGCTGTCCCAGCTTCAAAGGGCAAGCAGTTGTGGCACTGGGGGGTGGCTTGGCAGAGGTAACTGGACCATGGAGCATTACAGTGGTGTGAAAGGAACACATTTCCCAAGCCCAAGATCTGTCTTTGGGGATCTGGAGATACAGAATCATAGAATCATATCTGCACTGTCTCCAGCAACAGGAGAACAATGCTGTGGTGAGTCTGTAGCCATAATGTCAGAAGAGCATTGCATGTAAAAGCTCAGCTGGCAGTTCCTTCACTTTTATTCTTTTTGTGTTTTTTTCCTTAGCATTTCCTTCCTCCTGAGACCATGGGTCAATCCCCATTTGGTGACTGGGGTCTGGGTGAGTTACACAGTGGGAACTTGGCAGCCTTAGGGGTTGCTGTGGCCGTCCCTGCAAGGCAGAAATGTGCCACCCAGTTGTTCAAGAGGAGGAGGGAAATGACTGGCTAACATCATGTAACACTTCAAAGGGCAGAGGAGAAATCGAACCTACATCATCTCACTTGCTGACTTAATGACTGGAGAAAAATAGCTCCCATTTTTTCTACAGGCTGTATTTAAGTAAACTGTCACTTTTCCATTATATTTCCATTATAAACATCTTTATTAATTTTAAAATAGCTTTACCTGTGATCTTACTCCTATTTCTTAGTTCTTTCTAAAGAATTTACTTCTAAAAACTAAATCAACTAAAGTCATGCCAGACGAGTCTGAGGGAAGTCTGTGCAACAAACACATTTATATGGCAGATTGTAAGTAGTCAAAACTTTTGAGCCCTAATTTTGAGACTGAAAAATAAATACATACATTTTAGCTATTTTTGCCTTTCCTGGTTCGTGTTTTTAATTTTTTCTCAGCATCCAGGGAGGATGGAAACCCTTGTTTTTCCAAAACTAGGAACTCATTCTACTACTACCACATGACTCCTAGAACTGAAGCTTTACAAAAGGCTCAGGAGTGATAATACTATGAAGTTTGAAGAGCTGCAGCAGTGCAGACTTCAGTGAAGTAGCGCAGCTAAGTAGTACCGGTGGCAAGCTATAGGTGTCTGCCTCTGTAGTCATGCCTTGAGGAGTTACCTCATGCTTAATTTCTTTCAAGGAAAGGATTATGGGCTTTGGAGTTTCATACTGTGCTTGGAGTTTGTGTATGTGTTTGAGGGGTTTGGGGTTTTTTTGTTTGTTTGGTTTTTTTCCTTTTGAGTAAAGCACTGTAAAATCCTGCAGTGTCTCTGCCAGAGCTCCAGGCGTGCCTGGAGACGTAATGAGCACCCTCCATGACTCCAGCATCCCTGTCTTACATGCTTCTTCTCTCTGGAAATATGCATTATCCCGTCAAAGCCACACAGGTCTGACTGACAGCACAACTCATCTTTTTTTGCTGCAGCTCATCTTACTATCCACATAGTCTTCTGAATTAAAGCAGCTTTTGAAAGCATCCCCCCAAGGTGACAGCAGGTGCTGTCTGCGAAGCCAGGCAGTGACTGCTTCGTGCCTCCTAAGGCAACGTGTTCCCTGAGGAAGAAGGGAGCCCACTGCCCTACCCAGGATGCTTGCACTGGAGCAGTGCTGTGCCAGCTTGGCATGATTATCAGTGTAAGGACAGCCAGGTTAATTTTACCCTGAGCCTCACTTCTCTGCTGCTTCTGAGAAATGTTACTGCAGTGGTATAAAGAGGGAAGATTTTTTTCTTTCTGCTCTTGCTGTGGGCTTTGGCTCTGTGAATTTTGCTTTGGTTTTCCCAGTGTGAGTTGATTTAGAGAGCCCTTAGCTTTTGTGACAGAACACAAAGGATCAGACCCATCTGCTGATTTTCACACAAGACCACTAAAACCAGGCCAGGATTGCCCAGGTAGAGAAGTATTTTTCCTTTATTTCCTTGCATCCAATAAATTTTCATACTGCATTAAATTGGAAGCCCACAAAAACGTTGGATGTATGAATGTCTTTTAATTTTACTATTGGTCTCACATGTGATACTCAGTCTGAATTTCTCTTTTTGGTTTATAATTCAATTGTTGATGCACAAACCAGAATAAAATCTGATCCCTTTTCCATATTCGTGATGGCTCTGCATTACTGACAAAAATAAACCATAATAAACCAAAGCAAAGCAAACTTCTTTCTACTGCTTACAAAGTTCTGTAATAAAATTCCAACTAAAAGTAAAGGATTTCACATCCACATAATAACTTTTCAAGGGAAGGAATGGATTTTAAAGTTATACATCTCAGTAAAAAAAAAAATGCTTTCTGTTCCTCTCTGAACATTGCTTTTCTCAATGGCATTTTGTAGTCTGTAAGGTTTGTTTAAGCACTAATCTGTCAAACATGGAGAAAGCTGAAATCACTGATCTAAGTCATTTGTGAAGAGTAGACAACCCTTCTACTTTAAATAAATCTGAGCTTATATTGAAACAACTGTTTGCATCAGAAGTGCTGGGCTGGCAGGAGGGTGAAGCCAGAAGTGCTGTATGGATTCAGACGTATGGAAACCCACCAGGCATACAAAGACGTATCCAAAGATGCATCTGCATCAGGCTCAGGGAGATTCCAGTGCTGCAAATAGAGGTGTGGTTGGGTTTTTGAGGTGATTACTAGGTGTACTTGCTTTGTCCTCATTCTTCTCTGGGCTTCAGCTTGCCTGAACTAAACGAACCTTTGGTCTGAAATGGAGGTTGCTCTCATGTTATTTATTTGCAAAGTTTTTCTATGATGTTTTCTATTGACAATATTTTAAATTCTCTTATTATACTTATTGAGATAAAAAACTCTTTCTAGTGATGCAAGCTTCTAGTGAATCTCTCTCAAATAAATGCCGTGTTTTGATGCTACTGTCTTTCTCTGCCATGGTTAAAATAGATCAGAATCCCCATCTCAATGCCTGAAGAGACAGGAACATTTAATTTATAGCAATTTCCTTTTCTTTTATGGTTTCTACTAAGCAGAACATGCTGGGTCTTAACCTGCATTTGCATTTATGCTGAATTACAAGCAGAACAATCAATACTAGTCCCAGCTCATGCTGCCCAGAGCTGAACAGCAGCAAAGAGAGCAAACTGTCAAGGAAATCTTTCCCATCCCGTCAGCCTGCTAATACACAGCAGCATTTAGCCATATATTTATTTATCACAGTGGTCTTGGAGTGCCTCCCAAGTATTGTGGAGAAGAAAAGAGGAGCTTATGCTTAGACATCTTGTGAGTCTGCCTTGCAAGGCAGCCCCAGATGGGCAGTTCCCAGGGCAGGACAGTCAGAGATGGTGTCTGGGCAGGATTTCCTGCCTGAGTGCCCTAAGAGATGCAGACAGGACAGCCCTTCACCCAGGAGTGCTCCTGTGGTGAGACCTCCGTGGGGGTGGTCAATGTTGATGCTCGACCTCTAAAGCTGACTGATGTCTTGACTTGTAACTTTTGGTTCACTCTCTTTCCTCTCTCCTCTGCACCATTCCCTTTCAGACTTTTTCCCCCACCAGCTTACCTTAAATCCCAGCTCACCCTCCTTCCTCTCCATGGCCCCTTTTTTCATCCATTTTCCATCCAATCTGCTTTCCCCTCTCTTTAGCATTTTTTAGTGGCCGCATCTTTACATTTTTCATATCATCACCTTCCTAGGCTGAGGGAAACCTCACCAGTGGGTGCTGATGCCCTCTGCTCGGTGCCTGGAGCTTGCCTTATAGTATGTCCTGCTGTACCTGCACTGGTCTACAGGAGGTTCAGGCGGGCTTGAGTGAACTGTCCTCAGGAATTTGCAACGATGTGAACAAATCCAACAGAAATCAGTGTGACTGTGCTAGGGAAACCTTTCTAGAAGATCCCACAGTCTCCCTGGGCTGGGCTTGCTGCCAGGATACAGTGCAGTTAAAAGCAATCGTTAACTGCCCTTGCGCTCAGGTCCTTGCCTGGTGCCTTATAGTATGTCCTTTCTAGCCATTGGATTTTAATTTGAAAGCAGAACCTGTCCCCTCTTGCTGGCAGTTTGTGCTTATCCAAAGTGCTGACTAGTCCATGCTGCAAAGTGTTTTAAAGCCTGACAGAAACTTCCTTGGAAAAACTTCAGGCTTGATTGTGTCCCTTGGCTTTCTGCTTTGAAAGTGTCTTTGAAGTGAGAGCTACCCAGTCACATTTGCTATCACTTCCTATCTTCACCAAACCTCAGGCAACAGCAGCAGGGTGAGGAAACGCTCCCTAGCTGATTG
>NW_010322515.1:60865-81852 GCF_000700745.2 Antrostomus carolinensis
TCTGCGGGAGAAGTGCATTATCCCAGCCTGGAAACACCAGGATTCCTGAGCACATGCAGGTCTCCTGACCCAGGACATGCTCAGCGTGCTGCTTGCTTGAGTTTCACTGCATGCCATTGCTCAGGGAGTGCCCCACTGCCATTTCTCTGGATTTCCAGGTGCTGGAGTGACAACTGCAATCCCCCCGAATGCGTATATGCCATGTGCTCTCCATCCTACTGGCCAGATGGGTGCACTGTAGGTGGCTGGCCAGAGGAGACACGTCGGTGCTAGAGGGCTGCTGAGCCCATGAGTGCTGAGGTGATGGTTCCCAGCTCCTGAGCACACCCCTCAGCCCTGCTGCCCACCTGCAGAGGGGCTGCCTGTGGCGGCGAGGGCATTACCACATCTCCCTGCAGCCCTCCAAGCATGGCACAAACAGGGAGGTGTCACGTCTTTCACCTCCAGACCCGTGCTGAGCTTAAACTGAGCAGAAGAGCATCTCTGTAATCCTTCAGTCAGCAGCTGTATCCTGTAGAGTGGCAGTGGCTTCCCGAATTGACAGGATTAATGTGACTCCAGGGGTCTCCCTGCAGCTAATCAGGAGATGCTGGTCCTAATGAATGAAGCACAGTGGAGAGAACCAGTGTGCTACAGGCAGAGAGTGTCCCCTCTATTGTAGTTACAGCGTTAGTGATTAAAACATAACTCAGTGGGATGCAGTTAGATCTCAAGCTAATTCTGCAACAGGAAATAACTCCCTGTGAAGTGTCAGCTTCAAATATTACAGAAACCACTACTCAGGACTTTAGTAGTTTTTCATCAGGGGTCGTGCTGTTATTAACGCAGGCGTTGGGGGCTGTGGCTCCAACCCCTGCCTGTCCCCCATGCAGCTTCAACTCAGAGCCTGTTCCATGGCCCAGAAACAAGAAGGTTCAACAGAAATGAGACAAACTAATAATTTCTCCTCCATAAACTGGTGCTTATAATCCTGGCTGTGATTCCCTCTTATATCTTCTCTGGTGCAGAGGACTTTATTCCCTACTGTGATGAAATAAAATGAACCAAACCATTGTCAAAACAATTTAAAGCGCACTGTGCCTTTGGGCAGAGGGATCAGCTCTACAGCCTACTTTGCCTTTAAGCTCCTCAAACTGCTGAAGAGACAGGCACAGGAAAAATGATACCCTGGCTAACATTATTTTGTTAAATTCAGGTGCTGTGGTTTTTTTTTTTTTTTTTTCAGTTACACAACATAGTGTGCATTACAGCTTTCTGTCCTGGCAATTGACCCACCTTAACAGAATAAATCAAAATCTCTGTGCACCTGTAAGCTATTGAGTAGCATGCAAATTATCTCTTTTATAAATATGCATGAAATAGCATATAAAAGACACACAAAATTTAACAGCTGTGAACAATAGGATCTCAGTCCCTGTTCAGTCACATTGTTAGACCGGAGAAGCTGTTGATTAAATTGATGGTAATCACACTAAGGGGTGCAGCACACCCTCCACATAGGCATCAGCTTGGTAGTCTCCTCTGCTCTAACAATGTAAGGAATTTGTGAGTATGTTTTGCATGCATTGTTAATTGTTCTTCCTACCTGCTTGGGAAGCAAAAACCAATAGTCCCTTTTAACACACCTTGACGTAGTGTATAGCTAACCAGCCAGAGTCCTCAGTCAAAGCTAAAACAATAACAACTTTATAGTTGATAAATTTGCCACTGCATGCTCCACTGCTGGAAAATCAGTCTCTAATGGGAAGGGAGAGAAAATAAATTGAGACGATGTTCTAACTTCTTTTCGTTACCAGCTTGATTATAAACAGTTGACTTCACCGCTAGACATTCCTTCCTCTGATATTTTGCAGCAATTTGCTGCGCTGTTTGGCTCTTCTGCTACTCAGAAAAGTAGGAGCCCCTGCAGAAGCTGGGAGCCCCTCCATCTGCCTAGGAGCTGATGAAGTATACATGAAGACAAGCAACAGTCACAGGATATGTAGGACCAGTAAGACTTCTTGCTTTGCCATGGAAAGGCTGTTTTGTTTTTTTAATTGTAGATCCTTACAGAGCTCTCTCAGCAGATGATCTTCCATTCTTCTTACTCCCCAGATCCTGGAAGTCCATGAATGAATAAAAAGTCCACATTCCCATCTTACTTTTGAAAAAGGGGAAAGAATGTGATGGCCAAGAAGTGTTTTCAGCAGAGAAGAGAATGTTATTATCCATGCTGTCCTTGGCAAGACCTACTTTTCTTCTGTCTTGTATTTCTGGGGTTTCTTTTCTCCATTATGTTTGTTATGCTAATCAAGTCCTAACTTCCACTTTCTTTCCCTCTCCTATTTAATTAACATGGTGGATTTTGTCTTTTGTCTCATGGTTACAATGAAAAAGGCGCCTGTGAAAACTGACATTTTTTGAAAACCTTTTTAATTGAAATGGCATGAATTCAAAGATTGTCAGCCACTTCTAGTCATTTTGTCACATGAAAGTTGCTTTGGAGACTCTTCCCCCAATGCACATGTAAAAAAAGAACTAGCTTTTTGCTTAGACAGAAGCTGCTGTGCAAAGGAAAATAAAAAACAAATGAGACTTTAAACAATAATTAAATGTTTTCTAAATTTTGGCAGGTGCACTTACAATGTTTCACTCAAGCTTGGGCTCACTCTAATTTCCAATAAACGTCCTTCTTCTAAGGTAGAGAATCAGCCTCAGATACAGACTCTGTCTTTAAAGATTGATGTTGGATTCCTGTCCATGATGCAATGTTTCTGTATCTTCTTTTCACCATGCAATGAAATCCTTCTCCTCAGCATGCAGGGCCTACATTGTTTGCTCCAACAGGCCAAAGGATTTTCCTAATTACTGGGATGAGGACACACTGGGGTCAGCACCCCTTCCACTCCTACTGAAGCTGGGTCACTCATCCACCTGGGAGCCAAACCACAGATTGGGAGGACAGGAGGGAAATGACAACCAGAGCCTAGTGCAGAGAGAGGTGGCTCAGCCAGGGGCAGGAGGACACTGATCACTTGCCCTATGACTTTACTTTGTAGTTATGGCTCCTGTGTTTCCTGACCTGGCTGCTTTTCACCAGAATTGAACAATCTATTTCCATGGCTTTGCGTGTTGGTCTGAATCTGGTGTTACAACCTCAAATGCTCTTACTGCTTGTCTGGTATTTTCACTTTGTTCCCGGAGATTTCTATATGTGCATGTATTGTACACTGCATTACTGGGGACCTGCGGGGCATGATGTATATGCAGAGTGTGGCTGTCACTCCACAGAGTGCATTAACACTTATTATTTAAATCTTACAGCAAACAAAGGTAAATCTGAGCAAATTGCAATACAATGTTCAACAACAACACATAGTAGGTGCTTTGATTTTTCCTCTAGCACTCATAAACAGCTCAAAAACTCATTTAGGCATCTTCCTCTGTATCTGTCATACAGTGCTTGCTGCAGAGATGAGTAGTACCAAACACAAGAGATAAAGTGCTGCAGTGTGCATCTCTAAACTTATGCTGCTAAAGCAGATGGGATCGGCTGTGAGGGTGAACCTCCTCAAACTGCACCATAGGCCATAGCTGCAGTGCTTGATTGATGCTAAAGCATCTGCTTTCAAGTGATGAAGTACAGTGTTTGCTAAAAGCACCAACAACTGCCCTAGTCTGCATAATTTCCCCTTTCCAGAATTCAGGCTGGTGATGTGTAGTGGCTCCAGGCAGACTGCTCAGGGTGCAAGGAATCTGCTTTCCAGGGATTTACCAGGGCTTTGATCCTTGCACCTTGGGCAATCATTTACCCAAACACCTCTCATTGTAACTGAGTAGGATTTATAAACTTCCTGGGTCCTGGTACCAACACCTATGTAATAGAATAATAACAGAGAGTGATACTAGATCATGGGCTTAATCTGTACTTCATTATCACAGTCACTCCCATTCTTAAAAAGTGTAGCATCACGAATAACTGTAGTCATCTTTATCACAGAAAAAGTAATGGTATTTTTCCACTGCAGGAACCCTTCGTAGTTAGTCTAAGATCTGCTTCAGACTTGTTTTTACTGCAGACATGCATGTATGACTTATTTGATTCACTAATAGTCATGCCAATTATAAAGGAGAAGGCATTTAATTACAGTGTCTGCGGCTTGTGAGGCCTGATTCAAAGCCCACCAGAGTCAGAGGATGCTTTAAAGCTGAATGAAAGGAGTATGAAGAACAGCAAGGGGTCCAAAGTAAGCTGTGACGAGGGAATAAATATACATCTTCCAAGATAGGAAAAATTATCTGTAAAACAGTGCTTAAGGTTTGAAACTGTGCTTCTTGTCAGTTCTATTTTATGGGCTTCTCTTTCCTTGACACTATTTTCCTATTACAATATTTTTTTCTTTTACAATATTTGTTCTTTGATTGGATATGTTAGTACTTTTAATTAATTCAAAAGAGAGCGAGCACAAATATTCTGCAGTTGGTATTGGTAGATTCTTTGCACTTCTGAATTAAAACAATTTGCTTTTAGCAACCGAAAATTTAATTTCACATATATTTTAGTTGAGTTACATTGGCTCAGCAATGAAACAAAACACGTATTTACCCTCTGTCCTATTGTAAACTCTTTGTGTTTTATACTTAATCCAGGTTAAGGATTATGTTTATGTTTCAATAATACAGTACAACCATACAACACATTTAAATGTGTCATAAAACCATTGTGCATTGCTCTTTTGAACACATGCCCAGGACGTCCATCAGTGTAACTCCAGTGAAATCAATGGGGGAAGAGTATTTTATAGAAAAATTTTATAGAAAAGCTCAGAACTGTGAGATGAGATAAAAGTGGAAGTGGTTCTTGGTTGCCCCCTACCTTCTACAAGCATTTAAACTGGAGGAAAGTGGATGCAGGACTTCTGCAGGATGCTGCTATTCTGGATGAGTAGCATGTTTTTAATCTCTCAATCTCTGCTTAGGAAATTGGGCCATTAAGTAGACTAGTTTTGACAGCAAAGCACTGTGATCCCAGTCAATTTTCCAAACATTTGTCTTGTCCTATTGGTAAACAGGATAATTATGCATAAATACCACCTTATGGGTGAGGAAAGCCTAGCTTTTGACCTTTGTGCATGGACTAGTGACCCATAACTAGGAGAAGTAGGTGGGTGCAGAGTTGGGCAGTATAACAGTGGGAAGGTTGATTTTACTCCAGAGACTGACATGGCTCCCCAAAACGCTGCAGTCGCTCCCCGTTGAGCAGGTTTTGTAAAAATGGGAGTGATCAGTGTTCCCTTTGCCCACTGAAGAAGGCATGGGCGAAAGAATCTTCATGGTTTTCCATATCAGAGGTCTCCTGTTTTCTCCCCAGGGAGGTATGTAGCTTAGTTCTCTAGCCAAGAGGTCTCTGGTAAGTCTCTGACTACTGTGAGCTCCTCAACGTTTCTGCAATACTATCAATGCTCCTAAACATTTATTGAATCATGCACTGTATTAAGTTATTGCTGATTAGATGGATGCACAGAATTAATTAAATAATTCTTTCAAATAATAATAATAATAATAATAATAATAATAATAATAATAATAATAATAATAATAATAATAATAATACAATAATAATTCTTCAAATAATTTTTCAATTTTTTCAAATAATTTTTCAGGTTTCTTGAAAAATGGTGCTAATTCTTAATGCAACAACATTTAGGAACCAAGAACACTGTACCTTGAACATCACCCTCAAGGGTATGAAACACATCCTTTACTGAGAACTCAACTGAAATTATTTAGTGTTTTTTACCTGTATGTTATTAATATCAGAGAAGTTCCTGCCCATTATTTAAGAAGCCTGAACCTTAATGATGACTCATTAAACAAACTTTCACTTTGACTTGTGCAATGCACTTTTGCACACTATTGCAAAAAGCCTGAAACACTTTCATATCTAGTATCTGCATACACTGTGAGCTGCCTGTGCTCTCTGACCAGGGAAGGGGAACATGGAAAATCTGGGGACAACATCTATAGACCCTCACCATATCTTTAACTAGTGTATTCTTCTGGGAGTGGAAGGAAGTGCTTGGTGAAGCTAAAGATGCTAAATTTCCAGTTAAAGATCTTGTCATGTTTGTTCAAGTTACCTACACCTTCCAAGTGTTCCTGAAGTAGTTCTGCTATCTTTCACATCTAAAGCCTGAGTGACTGTGTTACGTTTGAATCCTGTAACTTATCTTATGGCAGAGAAACTATGAATTATCACCTATTATGGAAGAATTGCAGTTACATATTGTGGCGGTTTAACCACAGACGCTCGCTTACATCCCCCACCCCCCCACCCTTTGGTGGGATGAGGAAGAGAAAATATAAACGAACGGGGCTCATGGCTCAAGACATGAGCAGTTTACTGGAATGGTAAGGGAGAGAGAAACAACACCAGGCAACAATAACAATACTAATGAAAGGATATAAAACACAAGTGGTACGTGGAACCAAAGGGCTCACCACCTGACCTGAACCCAAACCACAGCACCCAGCAGCCCCTTCTTCCCGGAACTTCCCTGTTTAAATACTGAGCATGTCGCCACGTGGTATGGAATACCATCACGTGGTATGGCATACCTGCTTTGGTCCATTTGGGTCAGCTGCCCCAACTGCTCCCCTCTCAGTTCCCTGTGAACGGTTAAATCTATCCTAACCAAACCCAGGACACATATTTTTAACAGAAAATTGAAATACAATTTAGTTTGTATTTGGTTGCCACACTATCTTTTAGACAACCTGTTTCGTAGGCATTTGGACACTTTGCATATGGTTGTCATTGTGGTCCAGTTCTTCAAAGGGTTAAGGTATGTACTTAGCATGAATGAGGTAACAGTGCCAGCAACTTTCACTTCAAACCACTAACTTACAGTAATTTTTTTCAGTGCTGCCAAAGCTGAGACAAACTTCAGTGAATTACAATGAGTCTGGTCTCAATGACGCTGTGTTTTTCAGAGATGTGCATGTTTTTGTAGCTCCTTTTTGGAGGTGAGAGGACAGAGAATTTGTGCCCTGCCTGGTTTCAGCAAAAAAGCATCTGATCGAGGGCTGGACCTCACACCATTTTGATAGGCGTCATTGCAGGTGAGACAATCTGGCCGTGGAGGTGTCAGGGCTGTGAAATTAGATTCCCCCTATTGACTGAGATTGTTCTGGATGCCACCAGCAGCATTAGGATAAATTACTTCTCTAACACTGTGAAGAGAGGGGAGTAGCATTGCTCTCAAATATTTTATAGCTATTGATGTTTTCCAATGTTTTTGTCATTGATTTACAGGACAGATTGTCAAGAAGGAAGAAACATTTAAAAAGAGACATTAGCCTCAATGTAATGAACAGTTAACTGAGAACTGCAGAAGTCTTAGACTGTAACTTCCCACCTATTATCTGCTACATGAAATGATAAAAAGTTAGGGCAATATTGCAGTACAGCTTGACTGAGACATTGAATTGTTCCTCTTCATACAGAATTTAAATGAAATTATAAGGATTAAAGCAGCTTCAGCTGTATTTAACCAAACTTCTGACTCTATTTTATAAACCATTCTCCAATTATCTCCTCTGGGAGCTGTTTGTGTCTGGTGAGCAGTTTTGACTGAAATTAACTTGTGCTCAGGCTTATAATAAGAAAATTTTCTGTTTCAGTTTTATGCCAAGATGCTTTTTAAACATACAAGCATTGCACTGTGTTTTGGTACAGGAGCTGTAAGAGCTAGGTCAGGCTGAAACGTTGGAAGAGATAAATGGAGTAGTATAAACAACAAAATGGGATAATGGAAACCCGGTGAAATAACTTCCCTGTAAAAGGAGAGCTGCATTCAGTCATGCAAAGCAAACATTGACACCTTCATACAAAACACTGATATCTGGTATGAATTGGTGATAGAAAGCTGAATACCTGTATCCTGTTTCCTGAACCAGACTGCTGCAGTGCAGCAGCAATGCAGAAGCATGTCCTTGGTGCAGCAAGCATGTACTTAAGTCTGTCCTTGTGCGAGACAAGTCCCATGACATTTTTTTCCTGCTAGGTGTTTTCGCTTTCTTGAAATATTAGGATGAGCATATAGGAGTGGAGTGTTAGGAAAAGTTTTGTTATTCATATTCGCCTCTCCATAGATCTAGGTTTGCAGTAATCAACAGGAACCTTTTAAACATACTTTCTGATGTTGTCTGTTCATACAAAAGATGCCAGACAGGCTTAGTCACTGAAAGGAAAAACAGAGAAGTGTGAGGAAGTGTGTCCATGCAGAGAAGTCAGGCTTACAACACTGTGTGGCTGGTGCATAGGGACCAGTCCCTCTGGAGAGGAAATTTGGAGGTCTGTAGTGAGAAGGGAAAGATGCTACCATGAATGGCCACTTATTGACCCCAAAGTAATCAGAAACAGGGGCTATGAGTGATGAACTAAGTTGGGACTTGCTTCTCCCATTCACATCAAAGCACCCTCATACCAGTTCTGCTTGCCATCACAACTGGTAGCAAAATGAGGCCTCTCGTGACAGCAAGGATGAGAAAGAAAAAGCTATTGCTGCCTGAGAGCCTTAACTGAGGACTCAGGAAATGTGATTTTCACAATACTAGAAAAGAAAACCTTTTGCACTAAAAATAGTTAACCAAAAAGAAAAGTTCTGTAGTAGCTGGCATGTGTGGTAAGAAATCATATACATCAGTCTGATATCACTGCACCATACCTGGGTGGCACAATCTTATATTCAGTGGGTTTAGGGGTTCTTTCTCTGCTCCTTCTCTGCTCTCTGCTGCAGAGCACCTCCACACTGTTAAGTGGTAACTGGTTCATCAACACAGTCTCATTTCCCTTAAGACTTTCCAGACTTAGGTTCTGCTGCAATTTTTGCAAGGTACTGTTTGCTAACGCGTTGAACTCTAGAAGGAAAAAGCAGACTTCTTCATCCATGTAGCCTGCTGCCTGCTGGGTTCTTTTGGAAAGCTGCCCTAATGCTTTTCACGGAGGGTGTGAAAATCTGGCTCTGTCCCCTCTGTCACCAGTGCAGAAAGAGGATTTCTTTCACATGCTCAGTTATTGCACAGACCATTCGTAAGTGCTGGACTACTTCAGATGTTCTGGGTTAGGCAGCACAGGAAACTTCCTCTCAGTTGGATGCATCTCTCTTCTACCTCCTCTGAACCTGAAGAGCTGCAACTATGACACCCCATTCTTGTTGGCCTGAAGCTGAAGTATTAAACTAGTCTAGATGCAGATCGAGCCCCACAACATAAAGACAGCCTAATGTGTTCTGGGTGAATGTGTATGGAGGCAAGCTGTGTGCTCAGGGAAAGCACTCACAGGTTTCAGCCTATGGACTCCCCATCAGAGAGACTGGAATGGGAATTTGCATGAGTAGAAACAGCTGGATCAAGCTCTCTGTAAGTAAATAACACGCAGGAGAGACAGTTGTGCTTGCACTTTATCAAGCCTCTTGGTAAGATTATGTACTCCAGATAATTAATCATTACATTTCCCTATACGCATAATTACATCCACTTTTTTTCTTTCCCACCTCCACACATATAAACAATTTGTATGCATGTATTTACAGAGTAATTACAGAGAGTGTATGCTGTGATTAAAGGCAATATAAACTGTGTTACTCTAATTACAAGAAAAAACAAAAAACAAATACCCTAAACAAATGAAAGCACAAGCAGGAAACTGCACAACTTCTTTAACTGGATCCAAATCTTTTCTTTTTTGGAATAAAAAAAAGAAGAAAAGAAACTCAAATAATCTATGCTATGTGCTTAGCACAAAAAATGAGAATGCCAGCCAGCCCAGCAGGTCCCTTGGTTGTAAATTATTTAATATATGGGATATAAATCAGAAAGCAATGTTACTTGAGACAAGATGAAAGAAATGATGCATCTCAAAGTTAGAGCACATTCTGCACCATTTGGGCTCAGTTCTCTCCCACCAGGTAAGAGAGGCTCCTGTAGAAGTACCTTCAGTGGAGAGTACCTGCATCCCACATGAGGCGAACAAGGGCAGGTTTGCCTTTGAAACTCCTTGCTTGCTTTGTTTACATGAGGTGTTCTCGTGCGGGTCTTATACAAGCAGCAGCACTGTTCCCTCCTCCTCAAACCTCACATCACCCCGCAATGTTTTGACATACAAGCTGTGTGTTTTCTGCAGCAGACTGCTCTGATATTTTTATTTGGAGATTTTTGGATAAATGTACTCCAGACTACTGGCAAAAGAAATAATTCTGTGGGATGGGGAGAGCAGGATTGAACAGAGTACCTCTGTAATTTCTTTTGTTTTCTCCTTGTGATTCATCTTTTTGCCTGGACTTCATAAGACAGGACAGTGAGAGTAGTCAATAAGGAGAAGGAAGGTGACATCGATAGGACACATTTCCTAGATTTGTTTCATCTGGCACCAAATTGTTTATCAAGTGACCACTTCAGTTTTGCGAGCTAAAAGAGAGTGGTGAGACCTTCACATTTGCAGCTTTTGTCTGACAAACACAGCTAAGAGATTATATTTGTCTTTAGATCTAAGAGTGGCCATAGACTGATGGTTATTTGTAGTTTTTATTCATTAGTGGGAGGGCCTGTATACCCCAGCACTGGCCATGGAGTTCAAGAGAAAGGGCTGTTATCTTCCTATCTGCAATACCAGGCAAGTCAGAAAAGGTCCTTGACACCAGCTTCAAGAGTAGGTTGACTCGCTTTCTGCCACAAGTGGATCTCTAGAGTCCATCATCTCCATGGATGTCAATGGTATTGTCCTCTGCTGTTCATAATTGGACATCATGTTTATTGTACTTGGCAGTCTCTGGTTATGTCTGCGTAGAAGTGGAAGAAGTGGAAGAATTGTCTTGTGCTTTGAAATGCTTCCTATCCTAATGTCTGGGAGGAACTTAGTGTGCTTAGTGGAACACTTAATGCTGAGAAAAGAAATCAAGTAGATGTGGGAGATGTCAGGGGAAGGACAAAAGCACAAAATCCTAGGGACACTGAGGAAAAAGTATGGCATGGCAGAGGATAGGCAGGGAAGACAGGAAGGATACCAGACAGAGAAAGGTCAGGAAATAAGATAAAGAGATACATGTTGCATGTTGGTGGCACAGGAGTGATCTTAAGCTGTTATAATGTGCTTATTGCCAGAGACTAGAAAGAAACTTGGAGTCCAAGCATCCCTGTAGTGCCAAACAAGAGGGAGCTAAACACCATGGCTCTTGTAGCAGTTGGCTGACTTGGATGGCAGATCTGCTGCAGATGCCCTCTTCCATTATATCCACGTGAGTCTGTGTAATATCTCTCCATACTCTCACTCTGCTTGTGACACTGCTGGGGGCCCAGTGTTTTGACTGTGAAATTAAATCCTACATTTTGTTCTTCCCAGAATAGTTTGGGGGTGATGGCAGGAAGCTAGGGCTGATTACTGGACCTTATTCTGGCATCTACTTTATCTCTGCAGCCTTCCAAGTTAGTTTGATGCAGGCATTACAACACAATTTCCCAGCTGTTTAAGAAGACAAAACGATCTTTTCTCTGGACCCGAAATTCAAAGCCTGGCTCATCCTTCCTGTTGACCACAGAGCTTTGCATCACCTCAGTGCCAACTCTAACCCTTCAGTGTCTAGCCTGAGTAAAAGTGTCTTATTAATTAATACACAAGCTGTGAAATGGGATTGGCTCCAGGTGGCTTGAAATTCTGCAGCCTGTGAGATGAAATGTTGCATTGTGTAAGGCTGAACCTGTGGATGCTCTTTGGCTCAGTGGTACAGAAAGAAAAGGTGGCTGTACCTAATTGAAACTATGCCTGGGATGGAAACTCTGTCCTATCTGAGCTGGAGAGGTGATTTAAGCTGGTACTGTGCCTTTACCTGAAGTGCAATTTAGCCAGGAAACAAACCTGCACTTACAAAAACCACTTCAGGATCTTTAATTATCACAGCAGGTCGAGACCTCAGTTTTAAATCTCATCAGGAAAGCATTTGCCCTCTGACATCACACTGAGTCACTGGCTCAGTAAAGAGCTCCGAGAAAAGAGAAAGCGTGTGGTATGTCAAATGACAGGACCTCCTCTTACAGAGACCCTGAGTCTAGAGGGAGATTGGGACCATTCATGGTTAGCAGTCTGCATTACTTGAAAGCAAATTCACTGGTCATGTAGAGTTGCTCATAGCATTTGTAATGTTTTTAAGGTGTTCAATAATTGCTTATTTGTTCATCAAGATAATATGTATTGGACATTGTGCACGTTCTTCTCTATAACTCTCCTTTCCCAAGTATGCATTTATTTACAGAGCAGATTTTTGTTTGAAAAAAGTTATAAAGCTCTTTGCATTCCTCAGTGCATAGGGATAGCTACCTGTGCTTGCATGAAAATACTTTGTATAGTAAGTTTGTAATGAGTACACTAAAAAGAAAGTAAGGTGACCTCCAAGCTTGCCACAATATTAAGAGTGAACTTTGCGCAGAATTTATGTTGCAGGGTCTTTTCTTAGGTGGTGGCATCTTTTGCAAAAGAGAGTTAAACTGTGGCAAAGGCCCAGGACTCCTGGATCAAATTCAGCATGAGATTTGCTGGGGGAGTAGGGTAGGCTCAAATTTAACAGACTTGATATGCAAAGTGAGCAAAGGCTCCAGGTGTCAGCCTGGAGAGAGATGTAACTTGTGCTGAAAGTTATCCTCATGGTCTAAATTACACATGCATTTCACATAACCACATATACTAACCAGGAATTATGTTAGCTGCAGACAAAGTAATTAGTCTAATTTTCTCACTGCATATGGCATTTCAGCAGCTGGCAAAGTATTTGCAGGAGGGCTCCTAAAAGTGTTAACATTAGCCAAATTATTGTCATGGATAATCAGAGATCAGTTCCCTGACATTACCAGTGAAATGTGCAGTTCAGTTAGGCTTTGAGAGGGGGAATTTCATTGCAGCAAGAAACCTTTTTCTTCTTATAAGAATACTGCAATAAAATAATTTTCCTCTGATTGGTGTAGGACTTCCTTACCAGCAGTTGGCTAATCCCCTAATTTCTTCTGCAAAATACAATTTGCTCACTGTTTTGTCACTTAAACTGTATGGCTAATGTCTAGAATTAAAAATGCTGCCCTGTTGCTCTACCAGCCAAAAAGTTAATTAGATTTATAAGTCTGATGCCAGAGGATTACAGGTGAAAATATCTCTTCCCTCCTTTTCCCAGATTCCATATAACAAATGGCACTTGGCTTACCCCGATTAAAGCAAAGCAGAGAGAAAGGGAGAGGACCACGGTGAGAAGTGAGGGCATGAAGCACAGCTGTGTGTTTTGGGTTGTTATGTTCCAGAGGCATAGCTGTGGAGAAGAGGTAGTTTGTGGTTTTAGTAGCATAATTTTAGTAGCATACACAACTGTTGGTAAATTAACTCTGAATGTGCTTGGGCTGAATGGACACCTTAACTGGGAGCAACCAAGGTGCAAATGTTAGACCCTGGGGAAAAACCAGTTGGTGTCTTCTGCAAGCTTTGTAAGAGACATCAGAAGCCTTCAAAGAGCCTCCTGTGAGGAAATGGATGTGTTTAGTTTCAGATTTGTACATACTCTTCCTGTGGAAGAGTATGTACAAATACTCTTTGGGGCTGTGGAAGGCAGTGGTAGTAGGCAGGAAGGAGTGGTGTGGAGCACAGCTGGGAGGGTGGTGAGCAGCAATGAGTCACAGGGGCAAGGAGCAGAGAGAGGCTGCACCCTGCTTCGAGAATTCATCCAGAAACACTTTTTGGGATTTACCTTCATTTTAGGACATTCATTCATTCCTCATTAGGCTTTTGAATGTAATGTCCAGTGCTGCAACCATGACTCAGTCCAAGCAGCAAACAGTTCTCACCTGGTGCTGGGTCTTTATTGGTAATGAAAATTGCAGACCTGGGCACTCGAAATTCACAATAACTGGACTGAACTCCTCGGTGGGTGTTTGACGGCATAACATTTCACGCATTTCAGGTGATGACTTGCCAGTTGCATTGCCACCTTCCATCCAGTGTTTTATCTGACATCCACGCATCTGTGCTCTCATTAGACTATAGGACAATGTACTATGAGGCATGCTGCAAGCCCCAGCTCAGGAAAACGAGTGGTGCAGGGAGTGCCCGTAGGAGAAGACTGAGTAAATTATTGCTTTAAAGCCAGGCAAGGAGACATCATAAAACACAAGTTCAGAAAACTTAAGATTTAAGGGTTGTGCCTGTGAGGGCAAGATAACATTGATATAATAGGATTTTCACATTGTTTCAAAGGACTTATCCAGGAATTTACACACTGGGCCAAGCTCATTGCTGTTGTCGTGCCATTGATCTCAGTGCCACTGCTATATGATAATGGTTGATTGGGTTCCTTGAAACGGATTTAGGGAGGAAAATAAAAATGCCACTAGCTCCAGCAAGTATACTTTCAGCTGCAATGCTGTATTTGAAAAGGTCTGTTTGTCATCCTAGCCCTTAGTTTTCTCATAGCTATTTTGAACTTCAAAGGACTTACCTGGTATTGATTAGTCTCACAATGGACCTGTAAGGCAGATGCAGTAAGTGTCACCTCTGCTTCAGAGGCTGGAAATTGAAACAAAGGGGTTTTGGACACACAAGAAGCTGAACTGGCCACTGTGGGGGCCTGGCTATCCACCCTGGCCTCAGACCTCTTGATCATACTTCTTTCAAATTAATAAAGTATTCTCTTACATTCTGCTCCTTGCTCCCTTAGCAAGTATTTCTTTTGAATTAATGACTGATCCTGTGGGACACCAAACTCAATATCAATCCATTTTTAATAGAAGAAACCCTGGCTGGAGTTAGCCCAGAGTAACTGCCTAAAGTTATCTGAACCAGATTGTACCATTCCTTCTCTATTTAAAAGGAGAAGGGGTGTGAGAGGGCACATGAACTATCAAACAGAAACTGATAGAGTTTATTTGGATCGCCATGTAAAATCATAATCTACCAGCACTTTTTACTAGCTATAAAATAAAACTGGCTGTACAAAGGTGTGAAATATGCACAGAATGATCCAGATCTACTGAACTATGCAAGGCGTTATGTTGTGATAAATAAAGAGAAACACACTGAAGTTCATGTGGGATCTGGCAGAGTACCAGAAAAATTTGCAGGCAGCTGGCTTTTGCTGAGAAGCAGTTTTGTAATGACTTGAACTGAGTGAAATTCTTTTATGTGGATGAAATTAGGGGAAGGAAAAATAAAAAATGAAAAGGACTAGAAAAATCAGTATTCAGACTTATCATTTCAGAAGAGATGCTGGCTTTGAAACATAGTTGAATTTTATTTAAAAGAGGAAAAATCAGTCAAAGTGCATTATTTGTGGCATTTTGATTGTTTCCTGAAGAACTGCTACATAGATGTTAGCATTCCTGGTAAAAGTAGAGGGGCAGACATAGGTTGCTTCACTTTGAAAGTTTTGATTTTACAGAATGGACAATGTGAGGGTATCTTCCAAGCAGAAATTTAGCTGGTAACATACCTGTAAGTTTTGCCAGACAGAGGTACTGTTCCTGCTCCAGGGAATGGCAGTTCAAGGGTAGGTGGCGCTTAAGAATGATGTTTCTTAAACTGAGACACCCTACAAATATTTATAATTTCATCCTGCACCTAAATAAATAAATAAACTCAGAGATAGCTAGTGCAAATCTTTACTTTGACTTACCTTTTCAAGACTCAGATGAGTAGTTTGCATTCAGTGAGACGGAGTGATCTGCAGCCTGCATACTACATGTGCTTTTCAAGGATCCAGGCTAATTACAACACTGTAGAATTACTTGAAAGTAATTTTATGGAAACATTTACATTTTAAAATAATTGGGGTAAAATCCTGAGTGGTCTGATAATGGTGAAGAGATCTCTTTTAAAAAGGATGATTAAAAGCAATGCTTCTCTTTAATTCATGCAAAACTTTGAAGTCAGAAGTAGTAGAAACATAGATAGAAGCTACAAGTAATCTTATAAGTGTCTTCAGGTTTTATAACCCGTAGTAGTCTGTGAGGTTTTGACTATATTTACAGAAACTCAGTAAATTTGTTGGCAGGATATTGTAGAACTAAATGTATTTAAAAGTTGGCAATGTAATACATTCATTCAGATATGGTGATGAGATCTGCAGATTTAATAATCACATTCCCAGCAATCACAATTATAAAAGTTATGCTTAGAGATAATCATGTGAGGCAGAAATAATTCCCTGTTGTTAACTGAATTTCAGCTGGCTCTATATCATCAGTTGAAAAATATTAATTAAATGCCTTTCCCGACATTAATTTCTCTGGATATTTTTTCTTTTTTCTCGCCCTTTTTCTTCCCTTTTTTGGAAGTACTAAACAAAATGTATTAATAAATGCAGGAATAGGAGTTTTATTAAGGGTACTAGGAGCAGAGAGTATAGTTGAATGCAGTACCAGAGCAATGCCAATGACAAAGTATAATCTCAGTATAAAGAGGTTAATTCATTTTTGAATGAATGATGCATGAGAAAAAAAAAAGTAGCTTTTATTTTTTTTTTTTTTGTGTGCTCATCCTCCTGTTTCACAACACAGAGTAAGAGATATGTGGATCTTCAAAATGGTGATGGACATTTGAATCAGAGCACACACATCAGCTTTCTTCTAAGGGTCTGGTGATTTAAAGGGTCACTATGAATTAAATATCGTCTCTCATTTTTTGCAGAGCTGATATTTGATTTGTCCAGGGCCTCATAGGGAGCTAGTACCAGAGTCAACTCGCTATAACCATTTGAAGGCAATTAGAAAGTGTAAACATGCAGCATTTTAAAATAACTTTTCAGCATGATTGAGTGACCTCTGATATTCCACCCCTCTTCAAGGCAGTGGTACTCACATACTTCACTTGATATTGTGTGAATTACTGATGCAGACTCTAGTGAGTTACTACACCAGGGGTGCAGAGAGGCAGGAATGGGTGGATGAAAAAGCTCTGTACGCTACCTACCCTAGAACTGGAGCTCACAGGAGACCCTCTGAGGGACCTCTTGCCTTCTGAATGTGCCCCCTCCTCACAATGTTTCTCATTTCTTGTTCTCTACTATCCATCTTACTAACCAAATCTACTTCCATGCTTTTTTAAAAAAATAATATTTTCTCCAAGCAGAGGCTGCACTTGTGAGCAGAAAATGCCAAGAAAATTTGGTGGTGCTTTCAGAAGAAAACCCTAACCCAAAGTCCCCAGCCATCATAACCAACAGAAATCCAATGTTAGTATAGAAACCTCTCTCTTTCTCAGATGTGCACTTTTTCTTCCTGCTGGAACTCCTTTCAGAATATAACACAAGTTTAAAGAAAAAAAGTGGGGAAAAATACCCTTTTCCCTATTTCATTTCAGAAACACTGTAACAATTTTAATCCAAACTGCCCCAGTTTTGAAAGGATCTTTCTCTCCATGTTCCTTCTCCAACAGCTGATGTTTGGTCCCAGATGGAAATTGTTCTGTGGTCAGTACTTTGCTGCTAAGTGACCCATGCAAAATCTCTGCACTGATTTTCTTTTTGGTGTACCTTCTGATGTACACTGATGTACCTTCCATGGTACATTTGACCATGAACAAGAGAACCACGTGTTTAGAAGACAGATTTCATTCATATGCAAGATTTTTCTAAAAGCATAAAGAAGTTTAATGCACGTCTTTCAGGACTGAGAATGAAATAATTTACACTGCCAAGTCTCTGAGTGTTGGACAAAGAATGCAGGAGAATGGGAACCTGGCTGCAAAACAGGGCTAACACGTGACAAAGAGAAGCAGAACCAAAATAGTGCCTCAGTGAGCTTTTCATTGTCCTCACCTCCAGAAGTGTAACTCAATTTCAGTGGAAAGATAAGATCATAAATCTGGGAGGATAGTCAAAGTGCTACTTCCTCTTTCTAGGGGGATGGCTGATGATAAATGGCTGCTGAATTTGCCTATGTGTGCCCTGATTTTTAAAAACCCTTCCACTAGGGATAGCTACGGAGTCAGGGAAGGTAATTCACTTTAAATAATGACAATGAATTGGTTTAAGGAAAAAAGAGTAGGTGATGAAATCAGCTGATAATATATAATCTGGTTTTCTCCTCAGTGGCTTTGACCTGTCACTTTTTTTCTTGTTTAAGAGCTTCATGTGAGGGGGGAATACTAGCTGATGTGCTGTAGATGAGGATTAAATTTTTATTGGTGTAAATTAAGCAGAAGCCCAGTTGCCTGAGCATCAACCCCTGCAGGAGCTAGCACCAACCTTTTGTGCAGTTTGAGAAGTGTTATAACATGGTACTCAAGAATGAAAGGGAGGGAGTGCTGTTTTATTGCAGGTGGTAACCCCATACCTCCAGACCAGTGGAGCTCTGCCTCCACCTTTCTGGGCTGACTTTGCTCCTCAGTTGTTGTAAGTGCTTGCAGTGTTCATTGAACAGGACAGCTTTTCTCACCAAATAACTCCAAGAGAGCCAACAAAGGGGACACAGACCTTCCTCCCGATCTGGGTGGTGGTGGGGAAAGGAGCCCACCTCTCTTGGGTCACTGCACATACCTCTCTGTGGGAGGTGACTTTTCCCTCAGCTCTGCTGGCTCTGCCAATTGCAGAGACTCTCCCAGGTCTTGTAGTTCAGTAAAAGAGAGTTATCAAGTGTAAGTGGTAGCTCTTTGCTCATTTTGTTTAAAACAGAAAGTATTCACACAGGACTTCAGATGGCAGACTCTAAGGAGGCAGTGACACAGAGCAGGGGGTGGAAGAGGGGCACCTGTAGGCACACTTGTAGCCAGGAGATGATGTGTGTTCACAGCCTCAAGTTATGCTGAATGGCCGTGCTTCTGTCAAACCGATTGTAAGCAATGCTATGCTCCAGTAGGACCTGAAGATTAAAGGATCATCTGCAATGCAGATCAGATTGTCTTTCAGGGAACAGAAGAAGTCACAAAGTAGGAGCAGATGCAAGGTCTGGTGGTCAAGAGGGCTCTCTGTGGTCTAGATATGAGAAACAGAACTGTTACCTGTGTTAATTCACTAAGCAGATTTATCATTGTGATTGTTTCCCCTATTTTATTAAAATGGGCAATGAAGCAAAACGTTTCCAAAATGCATTGTGTTACCAGAACATTGTCACAGTATTGCCTTATAATGTGAATCAACATCTGAGCCAAAGCACTCTGCTTTTCTTCAATAATACATTGCCATCAGTACTTCTCCCTGCAGAGAAGCTGCATCTTCATGATCCCATGACAAAGGAGATAGCCTGGCACAGAGACAGCATCAACCTTGCGCTGAATCACACAGAACCTTTCAACCAACAGAAAAAAAAAAAGCTGGATTACTTTGTTTTTGTTCTCTTTAGATGTGGGGCACAGCTGTGTAGATTGCAGGCAACAACTGCCTGCTCTGATGCGGCATCCTGCACAGCAAGAAAACTAAACATTGTCACTTCTCTCCTTCATTTTGAGCATTGGCTTGTGCATTGGGAGCACCAATATACATCTGCTTGGTCACAAAACAGCCACTGGATCACAACTCTGGTCTGACACTAGCACTGAAGAAGGGTTTGGACTAGCAATTTTACAGTCAATATCTTTCACTACTGAATCCCTGGCCAATGCACACTTTTAAATTAAATCATGTGGCTCAAGGTCTCACAAAAATGCGCGGGACCTATGGGATGGGTGGTGGGCAGATGAGTGTAACTTCCCAGATTTAAAGTTATAGTGTCTCTATGACTTTGATGTTGCTGTCTGGCAGAGCCTGAAGACTCTAACTGTGTGGGGGTACTTCTTACCAGAAGAGTAAAATGACCCCATCAGTCAGCAGAGGAAGAAGGGTCACTGGGTGAAAAGCTGCCTATAACAACGCTCCTTTGCAAGGGGAGTGTCAGCCTGGAAAGGTCCAACAAAAGCTTTTTGCTACTCTTGGGTGTTTACTTGGCATGAGGATGTGGAGGATGTTGAACAATCACTGCTGAGCATATACCCAATATAAATACGGAGTATTTGGAGCGCTGACTGTGGTGCACGAGGTTCATAGCTCTTCTGTTTACTTTCCAGTAAGGGTTTCCCATGCTGTACTACTGTTTAAGGGCATGGTTCACTTGGTGCTTGAGGGTCCCTGCTGTGCCTAGCTTCTGCTAAAATGACACAACAAAAGTACCTTGAGGCCAGCAAATACCTCTGCAGTGCTTATACTTAGAGAAGAAAAGTTTTTTTTTAAAAAATGGAATAATGTTCTTCAAATAAAAAAAAAACCTTTAAACTGAGATTCTGTGAAATTAAAAAGACTTATTTCATAAAGGAGAGAAAAAACCTATAGAAAATTAGTGGCACTCACTGTAAGTGACAGGAATGGGGAGCTTAAATCTCTTCAGGTTTCCTTCTTGCACAGGATTTGCTCCGTGTAGAGCAGTGTGGATGCTGCTTTGGCATCATTTCTGTACTTACGGGACGTCGGTGGTGGCAGCCTTCCACCCACCACATTGATTCTGCTGGGTCATGGACCTCTTTCTTCTCTTCAGACCTTGAGAAATCCTAAAAGGGGGGTGGGCTGGCGAAGTTGAAGTTGTTTCTGTAGGAGAGACACCATGGTGAACAAGTAGCTTTACTTCTGTGTTTTGCTGAGTGTTAGATTTGTGTCAGCTTCAAAAGCAGTTTCTGATGTAATATACTGTTCAGCTGGTGGGAAAGACAGTGGGAGGGTGTGGGCGTGAGTGATTTATGCTGCATTTGTAATTAGTCCTTTAGCTTAACCAAGTTTTCAGTGTTAATTAAGCCGGTGAATCTGTTTGTGTGACAGCAAGTGACAGTGATTCCCACTTCATGCAGGGACAAGCATTGTGGGGAGGTAAAGGCATCTAGTCATGAAACTACTGAAGCAAGTGATTTAGTTTTCAAGGGTAGCATTGCCTTTGATTGTGTGAAAGCCAGGCTGTTCTTCCACAGTTTTGTGTGCTCATTGTGTTATTTATTTACATACACACACATATATTTATATATA
>NW_010322516.1:0-512 GCF_000700745.2 Antrostomus carolinensis
GCCTATACTGGAACCTGGGGTTGTTCCTGCTGTGTCATTTCTGTCATTCTTATTAGACAAGCATCGGGCATAACTCCATGGCCACAGGTGAGCTCTCTCTCTCACATAGATCACCTACAGTTCCTGGCTACCTCTGGGATGGTCCTTTGAGTCGAAGAACCACTTTATTTGGTTTTAGACTTTCTGGACTGTACACTGACTGTGCATCCATCCAAGTGTCCAGTCAGAAATTCTTAATGGAGGGAACAGCAGTATTGTTATATGCAGCTTTTAAAATCTGCTTTAAGGGAAGGAAAGTACTTTTCTCACTAATCAAAAGAGACAGTTGGGGAAGAAACTCTCAAGGTCAAATCTCTCCTGTATCTGCATTTGAAGTTGTAATCTTGCATTATGCACACGCTGAGTACCCTTCCAGCACTGGATCTTGCCCATTTTCATATGACTGTGATGGTAGATTTTGACATGTGTGTAGAAAAACAGGGACCTTTAAAAGCCATCTGGTGCCCTTTGTG
>NW_010322516.1:541-5541 GCF_000700745.2 Antrostomus carolinensis
ACGTGGCTAATCTCATGTGGCCACAAAGAATTTCAACGACAAGCCCTACAGTAAGTTATCAATGTTAGTCCCTGGGAGGCACTGACCACTGAGACTCTCCTAAGACAGTAGTGGAAAGAAATGTGTGAACTTGTACTACTTGAAAGAAGGGACTGAGCCCGATGCTTACAGCTATTTCATGGCTCTTTAATCTTTAGCCATTAGGTGGGAGTGATGGTTTGGCTACCCCCAGGGTATGTAGAGCACAGGCTGATTTTCTTCTGCCTTTGTTAGAGCTCCTGATTGGCTTGTTAAATGGCTCCTCACCATCTTCTCATGGCCTCAGGAGCCTCTCCATTCACTCACCTCTCTTATCATACATAGTGTGGCAGATATCATCTCAGTCCTGGCTCTGCTCCCTCATCTTAACTCTTCTTTCCAAGCTGGATGCTATGGAAAGAACAGTATGCTCCTCCATATCAGCTCTGTCTTGTGCACTATTTGCATAACACATTGCACACATATATTTGTCATGTATACAGCATATATATATATATATAGCAAAATTATATGTACAGTATTGCTTATATCAGTTCTGCAGGGCCAATGAGCATGGATGCACACACACATCCCCAGAGGCAGCAGTTTCCCACAGTGATATTTCAGTTACAGCTGTTTATCTTCAGATAGCTATTTTCAAAGTCTAACAAAGGATTTCAGACTGCAGCAGGAGGTACATATATTAGCCTGTTGCTTGGAATAATAATTGTAAATTAATTAGTTATCCTTGAAATTCTAATTTGTGTGTTGAAAATTAACAGGAACATTTTCAATCTGGCAAAACACACTGAACATGAGAATTTAGCTGAAAAGAAGTTCTGACTCTCTCCTAAAGTACAGTACGCAAAAGTACCAGTTTACTGCAGAAGTGTTTCTGTCCTATGGCATTGCTGTGATACAACACACACAAACACACACACACACACACATGCACACACACACTGCTGATAATTAGAAGGTCAAAATGTATTGCTGCTTCTAATCTCCCAACTGTGATACCTCTATTATTTATTACTGAAACACATCTGATATACTACGGGAAAATAACACTTGTCAAAACCTACCTTTGCAGCTTGCATTGTATTCTGCATGCTTATTTATATTTGTCTTTCGTTTTGAAGAGTCTGTCTTATATTCTTAAACTTCTTCCAGATGGCTATGAAAAGCATATGAGTAGCTTAGAAAAAGGTTCCAGGGTATGAAAAAGGATTTGTAGCACTGGAGAATATGTACAGCTTGCTATAATCACATGCTTAAAAAAAAAAAAAGGAATTCTTACAAAAGCAGGAAGGAAAAGGAGACATCAGGGGAAAAGGGTAAACTGCATTGCTTAGTTTTTACAGTGCAAGCCATATAACAGTGAGAAGAAAGATAACTGATGGGTAGTATTTTAAGGCATATTAACCCAATTACAAGTATATTTTTACAATCGTAGCTCCAACATTTATCACACTGCATTTATTAGACCTCTGAGCTAGGTTATGTCAAATGAAATGCTGTGAAACTACAGCATTTCATTAAATTGCTGCCGGAGCAGGGTATTCAATCCTGATACTCTAAAACCACATGATTTTATCAAAATCTTCGGAAATTGAAGCAATCACTAAAAGGTGTCGGGAAATTAAAATGTTCTGTCTCAGTGAAAGAGATACACTCCTTGTAACATATATCAGTGGGTTTTTTTAAAGACACATTACTATGCAGAGAAAAGGCATCAAATACAGGAGACATAGTAGATTCCAGAAAAGTCTAGCTGCTGCAATTTTTCATACTTAAAAATAGACTGTAAGGGCAAAAGACCTGAGGTTCTTTCATAATTTGTTTTTAGGGTTTTTTTTCCCTATTCTGTAGTTGATCCTCTGATTCATCAGGTGCCTGCATAAAAGAAAATCATGCAAGATTTATAGACAGTGTTACAAAAGGAAAATGAATGGTTTTAAGCCTGTTTTCTCAAAAGTTTGACACATTTTTTTTACCTTTTAATATGCTCAGATCTGGCATTTGGCTTTGCAAACACATATTCTGGGGGATCATAGGACATTTTAAATGGTCCTGAGGGCATGAAGAAGAGGATGTAGCATATTTTGTATCCTTTCTTATGGAGGCTTTAGGTTAAAATTCTTTGTTTTCATTTACCAAAATACCCCTGAGTACATAGCGCCCACAGCTGAAGGATCACAAAGATACTGGCAAATAGGAATCTACCTGATTCTGTATTGCCTTACATATTGCCATTTACCAGTAAAAAAATAATTCCAACTAAAATGAAGGCATTTGAAAATAGAAATATTTTATAAGCACACTGTACTCTATGCGGCAATACTGATGTTCAGTGTTATTTTATACATTTTGGGGCACCGCATGTTAGCTTCAGATGCGGTTCCAGGGAGCAATGCGTCTCCTATGGATCCTCTGTCCTATCTATTAGCCCCACATGTGTGTTCCAGATACCCTGGAGCATCTAAAATGGCACTGCACACTTATGCTCAGGCATCTAAATCCCACTTTAAATTATTATCCATATCATAGAAAAACAGAAAATCAGACTTCCTTGAACTATCTCCAGCCGAAATATTACCCACAACAATACATGATGAGGTTGTAGAAACCAGTGGGTGTCTTGTCAGTGTTTCAAACCAAATTGCACTGTAATCCAACCCTGTTCAGTCACTTTACTGGAGTGGTCAAGTAAAAGTGTCTGATTTCACACTGCAGCCATGCCGGACTGACCTAGCTGGGACAACCCTTACAGGAGAAGCAGGGTCAAATAAGCCTTGCAGGAAGCAGGTGCAAGAGGACCTAGAGTCTTCATCATGCCTCAAGTCCTTCAACACTGTTGACATTGTCAGGGAATGTCCTGGAAAAGAGTGGTTTATAGTAGAAACGTAGGTGTACGCAGATGGAAGAAGGAATTGTGCCTCCTAACTTTTGTTCTTGGATGCTAACAGCACCCTCCTTTATCACATGTTGCCCCTGCAAACAGCCACCTATGGCAGTGCTGAGAACATTGAGTCAGGGAGATGTGTTGGGTATGCAGAGCCAGGGTGATGTCTGAAGTGGTAGAGGGTGAAGGATCACTATGCCCACAGTTCTCTGCAGATCAGTAATGTTTTAGGAAATCATATAGTGCTGCAGATACAGGTGAAAGCAACATCAAAAAAGTCCACTGATAAGATTTCTGCCATAACCTTTGAAAAAGTTACTCAGACCCTCAATATCTCTACTGACTTCCCTTTATCACTGAGTCAAATTCAAATTTCTTGACCTGCTCAGCAGCAAGGCCCCATCTATTCTGCTAATGGTTTATTGCCCCAAAAAACCTCCGTCTTTCACTGCTTTTTCAATGCTTGTCTTCAAAATGCTTCTATGCCTTCTTCTTTGCTGCCTCTTACAAATGCAACACTGTCCAGGAACCAATCTGTAAGTCCTCCATTCAATCCTTCAATCACTTCCTAGGAAATGTCTATGCCTTAAGATTGACAGGGAATCAACTACCCAGTGATGACTACCAAACTTGAGAAATAGCTAATATATTTAATTATTATTTAGGTTTTCAACAGACATACAAAGTTTAAAAAATACTTAAATGCCACTATTATTGTATAAAGAGTTATGAGATCTAGTAGTGGCTTTCAGGCTTGTGTACTAAATTCCATAGCAATTATATTTGCACCATAGGTTTTACAAGAACCATCTTTTTTTAAGGTGATGTCCTGGCCAGAGCTACCTTTGCCATTACAACAAAAACCATAATGCTGTACAATACTGAAAACTTAGAGAAGATTTATATTTTTATTGGACATATAAAATATCAAGTTAAAGAAAAGAGAAGAGGAATTTTTTTCAACTCCTCTCCTCTCTTTTGTTTATTCTTCCAGATTTTGGCTTGCCATGCCATTTGGAGGTGTTCACATCACACACCAGGTAAAAAACTAGAGAAAACTATTGAATTCATTGCTATTTGGGTCATCTGCCTTGCTATTCCTGTATTTTAAACAGAGGTCAACTAGCTCACAGTAATTACCAAATTATTGATTTACTGGGTTAAAGCAGTTTTCACAGTTGTTTTAGAGGTTTAACAGTGTTGTATTTCTTCCACATCTGTACTTGATGTTATCCCCTATTGCACTGAATGGAGTCACACTGTGTGAAAATAACAAATGCATGTAGTGTCAAGACTGCAGTAATCCAAAATTAACATTGTGTAAGTAAACACAAATAACACCAAGATGACAATCCCCCATGGTCTAGTCTTTTCCACATAATTTATTAAAAGGTGGCTGATAAAGTTAGCCTTTTAGCATCATTCCAAACACCACAGTAAGTGCTGCTGGTAAAGCAAGATCAGGTAACCAGTCCCCAGGTGCTGACTGAGCAAAGTGCTGCGGTGCCAGAGTTTACCCTTTAATGAACTGACATGGTATAACGAACACAGTGGAGAATTTAAAGCAATTTGCTGGAAACTGCCTGTAGGAAGAGCTACCTATAGCAGAGAAAAAGGTCTGTGGGATCAGAGGAGAGAGTGCTGACTGGGGAGTTAATACATTTCTGATTTCTAAACCTAGCTCTGACTCTGCTGGCCAAAGTCCCTTGAATAAGTCTCAGGCTGACTTCTGCCTGCAGTAATGCTTTGTGTTAATTAGGGCTCTGAAAACAGAAGGACTAAGGATGTCACACAATCTTCCCATGGCAGGGAGCACAAATAGCAAGAATCAAATTAAAATCCAACCAAACCCAGACACCGTGCACACAACCATGCAACAAAAAGATTAAAAAAAAAAACAAAAACAAAAACAAAGAGTGAATCAGCTCTTCTGTGCTAAAGGCGAATAAACCACATGTGTTAGGGTTGGTAAGGATGTGGTGAATCCAGCAGGGACAACTGTGACTTCTGTCATCACATTTCTTCCCTTGCAGACTAATATATCCTGTTTCTGCTCAAGGTGCAGCCAGCTGCTCAT
>NW_010322516.1:10541-60541 GCF_000700745.2 Antrostomus carolinensis
AATTTAAAATTGAAGGGTTTTTTATAAGGAGGGAAAAAAGACACTTCGGCTAGTTATTTCCTGGGCCAAGAAGTTACTGGTTCAAGCTGAAGCTTTCTTAACATGTGAAGGTTTAGCTTCTGCTGAGAGTCCTGCCACAAAATCCTACATCACAGATAGAGCCTGCTTCTTTCCTAAACTCAAAATTTAGATTTCAAATCTAAATTTTATTCAGATGCATTTTTCACCAGTTAGAAAGACTACAAGAAAAACGGAGGTGAAGAAAATAGAGCCCTCAAACTCCCCTGCAGCTTCCTATATTCAGAGGTATTTCAACACATAGTTTTGATGTGACCCTATATCTATTTAGAAATTTTTTTTTTTTTTCAGAAATTTCTGAAATTGGATGTGGAAAGACTACTTGGAAAGACATGGTTTTGCCTCATGCTGGTTAAAGCTGCTATGTCTCACCATAACCCTCTCAATAACAGACAGCTCAAAGATTTTAAAAGGATCTGAACAAGCACTGTAGACTTGCCGAAGTGATAGTGGACCAAAAGGACAAATGGTCAAACTGTTGTCCCATTAAAATCACATTTTCCCTGAACATAGAAACTTGGACAACTGTGTCTTTTTTAGAAGATGAGCATATGCACATATGTTGTAATGGGATTTTCAAATCATGCCACTCTTGTCAAAATGATGGGAAGTCTGTTGGTAACTTTAGCAGGAACATATTTAGGGCTTGTGATAAATCCTTTGAAGAGACCACCAACTACAAACCTTGTTCTCTAAAAGTCATTGCTGAAGCTAAATGCTAAAAATTTAGCTTGACATTTGACTGGGCATATTTCTGTGTACGTGAGTCCATCTGAGGCAATCGTACTAATTTATTTTTCTTATTTCCACGTCTTCTTTGCATTTTCATAATATCAAAGACAAATTCTCACCTCTCTGACCAAATCCCCTGTCTGGGTATTGAATGTTTTTGATCACAGTGTCCCACAATATGGAGCCTATTTTGCTGCTGAGTGCAAACCCTGGATCTGGAAACACACATGCACATTTATCATTCTCATCATTTGACTCATCCTACTGTTGTGACTAGAACTAAGCAACAAGAATAAATAACAAATGCATTTTGGAGAGATTAGGTGACATTACGGGCTGCTGACATCAATTCAATGCCTTTCCTCTCTGGCATTTCCTCTACCACAGCCTTTATAGTTGCCAGAGAAAGGCATGTTTGGTTTTGTCATCTTCGCATGTTTGACACAATCTCCTGTGGACAGTTTTCAACAGTTAGTTTCTTGAGGTTTTCTGTGGAGACTGATGTTAGTTTCCCTTGTTTGGCTGCCTGGGAAGCCCTGTTTCATAGCTTCTATTCATCCACATGTGTTCACGAAACTGCTAAACTCATTATTGTGCCTCTAGAATTTCCCCACAAGAAAAATGTCATTTCCCAACCTCCCATTTGACTCCATAACAATCCATGTCAGATGTTTATTATACTTTGTATTTACTTTTAAATATAGTGTTTATTTATTACTCTAATTACCTAAGAACTCTCATATACTCTGAGCATATTTTGGGAGCAAGTTTACTTTTGGTCTTGTGTTCCATTTTCTAAAAGCTTTTAAAATGATGGGAGGAAAAAGGAGAAAAATAATTAACCAATCAAGACAATTGTGTAGAGAAAGGTTATTATGTCAACACTACACCTGTTTAGTTTGCACACCTTTTGAATTACTGCTTCACATCTACTCCTATATAGAAATTCTGCATTCCATGTGGTCATCAACCTTAACCATACCACATCCTTGCTGTACCATTGCTCAACTTAAGAACATCAATTAATGGAAATGGCTACTTCTATGAGTAGAAATGCTGCCCTGAACTGGACTACTCATAGGAGTACAGCTACTCAAGCATATCAGTGTCTGCAGGACAGGCTTTTAAAAAACCAGAAGCATGTGCACTGTGCAGCATTGTTTAACCTCTGCATATTCAAACACATTTTTTACTGCCTACAGCTGAAATTTTCCTTTCAAATTTTTCCATTCTAAGTGTTTATTTTCAAATACAGTAAGGTATTAATTCTAAGAGAAGATTATAACTGTCATATGAACTTCAGCCATTTTTGCTATCCTCTGTTTAAAATAAATGCAGAATTATTTTAATTTAAGAAATTTCATGACTTGGCAACAGTCAAGAGAGCAAAAAATATAAAACAATTAAAATAATTTAGCATACAGTTAGACATCTCTTTAAAACTGTATTTTGATTGTTAACATACCTGTATGTTTTTACAGGAGGATTTTATTCCCTAGATGTATTGAAAGCTGTATAAATAGATAATCTGGAGGAATATTTTGTGCTCAAGAACATGACAGTGATAGGATCAGAATAGAAATATTTGCCATCTGAGCTATAGTAGGCATTATTAGCAACAGTTCAAATGAAACAAGACTAAAAAAATCCCAGGCATACAGTTATTGATGTGGGAGTGCTGCTAGCAGTATTTTTAATTATCATCTTTCTGTGTTAACCACATTTATAAAAAACAACCTTTCATATTTTTAATACATTTCACCACAAGCAACTCAAAATCCAAACACTATTTTTTCCAACCTCTTTTTTTCTTTCTTTATAATAAAACAGTAAAGTCTATTATCTATGAAGTTGCTCATTCACTGCACATTTCCATATTTTCCCATTCATTTTTATTAAAATCAGGCAGCAGTTCAAGAGACCCGTGTTCCCATGAAGTGGGGCAGACATCCTTTAACCTGCATGTATCACTTTGTGAGGGTGATATGATCTCTCTGTTCACTACAAGGCCACAGTTTTGTTAAGAGCTAAAAAAGACACGGACTCATTTTCCCTTGAAGCTGCTGCCTCAAAACCAGTAGCACACCAAAGCCATCACCGCTGCGAACCAAAGGTCACGTTGAGAAAAATGAAACCATATATGAATAGAATAGGGCTCCAAAGCCTCACCGACAAATTCATTTTGAGGCTCATGCTATCTCTTCGAGGGTGTGTATCTATGAACAGTCTCAAGAGAAGCGTTAACAAATATCTCTGAATTCTAATGTTAGCACTGCTGCAGCATTTTAAACGTCGACAGCCTGATGTACAATATGGAATAAGAATTTCTATTAGCAAGAGAGTATATCCTGTTTTACACTGTGAAGTTTGTTATCTGCATCCCGCCTTAAATTAGGACTGGCTGTCTATAGGTAGCAACATGTAAAAGAGCAATAAACATTCATTCATCAGATTCATTGCAGGGCATTTTTCAATTACTCTCAAATAGGGAAAAAAGAAATGTCCTTTAAGGGGAATGCTCAAAGTGCTCTGTCATTATTAATAACCCTGTATGCATTTAAGAGAAAAAATATTTACTTTACAAACTGTGGATAGAGTTATTTTGGAGAAATGCCTGTTTGCATGTAGCATAAAATCAGGAAAGTTCAACTTCATAAATTGGAGAAAGGAAAGGAATGGAACCAATCTATGATTCTATGATTCTATGAATACATCTCCATCCTTAAAAAAAAGTCTTTGATTTTTCATTAATTTTATTTTAAAAAAAAAAAGTAGCCTTTCCCAGTGAAACAGAAAAACTGGAGTTGTCTGCCTTGAGCTTGAGGGAAAACAATATTTACTGTCGTGGCACCGGGATTCTGTAAGCAGTGAACAATGAACGCTTTACTCACAAGGCTGACTCAGTATTTGCAGGCGCACTCCTATTCAATTCAGGGGGAATAGGAAGGCAATTAACTCATCAATCGCTCCTCATCAAGAACACAGAGCTGAAATAGCAGTATTTATAAAAAAAAAATAAAATACGTTGAAAGCAGATATTCACGTGAATTTATATTGATATTAATATTTGATTTTTTAGTAGAACTATAGGCAAAATACATCTCAGACCAGTTTTTCTTTTCTCTGCAGTCTCACTTTCTTCACAAAAGAAGCATCCTGCTCTCCCTCTTTTGCAAAGCGTGCGTATGCTCTGTGTATAGGCACAGAGGATGGTTTAGCATGGCCTCTGCTTTTCAGAGCTGAGGAATGCTTTCTGATGTCTCTGTCTTCAATGGCAGGAATTGAGTATAAATGGAAAGCCATGCTCCTTTAAATTTCTGAATTGGAAGAAAAATGGAAATAAAAAGTACGTCTTTTTCAAAAATGCACACTGATAAACGGAGAGACCTCAGCAGATAGAGGTGCTTAAAAACTAATAGATTTATGTATCAGTAGGATAATTCAGTCAGACCTACTACAAAGAAACTTCGTCCCATAAACTCTGTGTCAAATTCATAATTTCTTTAAAATATCATGACTTGATTCAAAGCTTACAAGTGATAGAGAAGTCATTGCATCTGGCGTTAACAGTTCTCCTGGGTAATGAACCTCGCTGGAGCATTGTACTTTTCTAATCAGAATGCATCCTTCTCCCCAGCCACCCGGCCCTCGTGTATATTTTGTCTGAAACCCCACCAATGGTGAGAAACTAGTTCCATATCCAACTGCCTGTTATTATAAGGCATTTCTCTTATATCCTTTTTTATATAAATTAAATAGATGGAAATTCCTAAATATCTTTAAAAAATACACCTTATAACAGACATAAAATATGTTTTCAAACTTTTTTCTGAAATCTTTAAATTTTTCCATTATTATCTTTTAAAAGTAGCATAAAATCTTGTTATTTTCTCAGCAATAAATTTAAATATACTGAATAGCCTCTCTTGAATAGTTTTCCTTGACAAAACTTCCTATTTGTAACTACTTTTGCTGATGTATAAGTCAGCCAGTTTTTGATCCATTAGTAACAGGTTAAAACACCTTTTTCTACAATTAATATTTAACTACATCACTGTCAAATACCTATAACATTTTTCATGCCTTTCATAGGAATCTCCTTCTCTTGAGGTTTCATCTTATAACTTTCTTTTTTTCTTTTTTCTTTTTTCCTTTTTCTTCTTTCCTTTTTTCTTTTTCCTTTTTTCTTTTTCCTTTTTTCTTTTTCCTTTATTCTTTTTCCTTTTTTCTTTTTCCTTTTTCCTTTTTTCTTTTTTCTTTTTTTTTCTTTTTTCTTTTTTCTCTCTTTTTATCTTTACAGAAGAGAAATTGAAAGGAGAGAGGCAGAGAGAGAATGTAAAATGTAAGCTGAGCAGTGGATGGAGAAGAAATGTTATTTATCACTTCATTTCACAGCTCTGTTTCATAGTCGGTCACATTGTTTATATAATAACTGAAAACCCAACAAGAAATCTGAATAAATGGCTGTTGGGTGAGTTCACTGCCATATTACCTCCACTTAGATCTCTCTTTTCTTTTCCCCTCCCACACCTACATTCTTTCTCAGCATAGTGGGCACTGTTAAAGGGACCTGGGTTGTAGTGCAATGCTCTGCTCTGTCTCAACAGTCCCTTTAGTATTTTTGTGAATACTCCAAGCCATTGTCGGGGACAGGGGCACACAGGACAAAAAGTCAGTCACTGCACTTCCTTGCAATCTAAGTGGAAGAGGTCTCCTGGGACATGGACTGGAGATGCTGATTTCACAAGCAACAGTTTTATTTCTCAATCATTAAGAAGTATCTTAAAATCTTTTTGCTGTTGAAGGTTTTTTGCCTTTGTTCTGCTTGTAGACCACTCTAAAGACACGCTGTGGTCCAAGTTTCCACCCAAATATATTCATGTGCCAGAGTACCTCTTCAGCTTCATCTCCCACCAAGCTGCTTGCACTAATGGACTTATATAAACATCCAGATTTTCACTCTTGCTCCTTTTTGCAGGTTGAGTTTTTTCCTGATAATTCTACAACATTTGCTTTTCAAGACCTGTATCAGTCAACTGTGACCAATCAGCACCACAGCTCCCTCCCTTCCTTCTTCCCTCCTTTCCTTCCTTCCTTCCTTCTACCACAGTCATAGGTGAAAATATTCAAGGTCCAGTCCAGAAGTGATTCCTGAGTGACCATCTTTCAGGTTGGCATTCTCAGCACTTCTCAATTTTGTCCCCACTTGAGCAGTCTCCTGACCCACCCTCTAATCCTTCTGCTCTTTCCCACCTCCTCCAGTTTAACTGATCATTACCCCATATCAAATGCCTTACTGAAGTCCAGATAGATAGTATCTAATGCATTTCCTTTGACTAGAAAGTCAGTTATCTTATCAAAGGAAGCTATCAGGATAGTTTGGCACAATCTACCTTTGGTAGACAGGAGACAGATGGCAAGAAGCAGATGGGGAGGGAAAAAAAGGAAACACATACAGAGTGCTGTTCAGCCAGGCAGGCAGCGACTGCAGCATGCCGGCACCATGGACACTGTCATTTTCCTTCAAGTAGCATAACAGCAAAGAGGTTTAGGGAAGGAAGGGTTTGAAGGAGAAGAGTACAATAGCTTTGTGGGTAAATGTAGAACTTATCCCAGATAAGTGGGTCAGAATAAGGAAAAACAGTGAACCTAATGATCACGTTTACCAGCATGGCTGTTGACACGTTGAATGATGACGAATGGCAAAGGTGAAAAGGAAACACAAACAGTGGGTTTTTTTCTCATAGCAGGAGAGCTAAGAAATCAAATGAAACCAAACAAGCCAGTTTTAATTTCACATAATATGTAATTAAAACAGGGAATTTGTGGAGGCCAGAAGCTGAGGCCTGTACAGCTTATGTAGCTGTGTGGAAGGAAAGTCCACCAAGAGGTTTCTAGCAGAAAGATAAAACCCTGTGTCAATAAATCCCTATGTAACAGATGCTTGGAGCCTAACAGGACACCCTTCTGTAGCAAAGCAGTCCTTGGTCTGTTTATTTTCTCCTTCTGCTCCTCCCTAGGACCTTTGCTCTTAGGGTGTTTTTTAAAAAAATATTTTGTGGGAATAATTGTTTCTTCTAATTTTCCACATATGTAAATGTTGAGAGATCCTTGAGAGCTTTCCATGGATGTTAGACCAGCTTACATTTACAGTCTTTCTTTTCATCCTAGGAACAGGTCCATGAGCCCCAGGCTACCAGGGGCAACCCTGGATCTACCAGGGGCAACCCAGGATCTGCAGGTTAGACTGTTCTGCTCTGAGCAGTCCCTTGGAAACAGCTTGGTCTCAGCACACCTGTATCATATAACGGAGCAGCCCATGGTGAATTATTTCCACTAACCCACTGCAATCTTCTCTTCCTCTTTGAATCTACATCAATCATTTATGAAAGTATTTTTTTCTAACTGTGCCTCAGGGGCCAATGAGCCATGCTCACTTTACGAATGAGCACTTGAACTCATATTCCCCAATTAGTTTTATTTTACCCATTAAGAATTAATGTCCAAAAGCTCATTGGTTGGTAAAATGCAAATACTTCTATCTTGACAGGGATGCCTAAAAAATTATTTGGAAGTATATTAAAATATTGGAATGTTATTTGGAAGTATATTCTATGAGGTCACTTAGCAGTGTTCACTAAGACTAAAGACTAACAAATAATAAAGTTACTATGCTAAACCAAACCTGTGTTCTGCTTTGATTTCTATTTGAGGGTTGTACACAACTAATATAGTAGAGTAATACTAAAGCACTCTTCAGTAAAACCCTGAGCAGTTACCATTTACAGTATATCATAGTCAGATGAAAAGATGACAGCAAGAATGGTGGGAGTTCATTACAGGGACCATGAATTGTTGGAGGTAATTTAGATTACAATTTAAAGTTTAATTTAAAAATCTATCAACAAATGTGAAAGTGCTCGGGGAACATTTTAAAATGCACTTTAATCTCACCAGCACAAATAGCTTTTCAGAGCCCTAAACATCATCACCTGGAAAAACAGTAAAACTTTACTGCATCTTTAATTAAATTACAAACACAAAGGATAATTAACTTTTTTTATTTTTATTTTATTCATGCCATTGTTTCCCTTCAGAGTCAATATCTTCAAGTTGCAGGAACAGGATGTTATGAAGAAGTTTACAGCCTGCACATTCCCCCAGGATATTATTGCATCCAGCAGATGAAGTGCAATACATGTGCACGGACACACGCAGGCACATACACACACACAGAATCGACAGTGGTACGAGAGACTAAGATGTTCACCAAAGCATGTAAGATGCTTGGTTTGAAAAAAAGAAGAGGAATGAATCAATCAGCCAGCCAACCGAAAAGGGAAGGCAGACTCCGCTGTCCTCAGCATCTACTGCAGGGGCCACACGGTTCATACCATAGGACAGCTGAGAAATTAGAATCCAGCTTGCTCAAGCTGGCCCTTCACAGAAATGAAGCAATTCACTCATGTCTTGCATTTACCTTGACTTCCAAGGCTCCATCACCTCACCATTATTTCTTGGCATTAAGGATTCAGAGGTCTTATATCATTCTTTTCTATGCTAATCTGTAGGTCCATTCAGTCCACTGGGGTTCACTTCACAAGCAACTGCAAAACCAGGCCAAATTCTTAGTGGGCATGATTACTGCCTCTGAGCTATTCTTTTAATTCAATTTTAATTTTAAAATTGAATTTTTAAATTTAAAATTTAACTTTTTTTTTTTTTTTCAACTTGAATCTGTCTGAGTTCCAACCTGTGTTGGGTCATGACTCTACAAATTGTCTTTTACTCCAGGATACATCTATGTATCTAAAAGCATAAACTGCAATTTGGTGATATCTGGGCTATTCTCCTGATTAAACACCATCAAAAGAGGTGGTCCCATCACTGCCCACTTTCACCAGCTGCAGATCCTACTCTGGTCCTCATGATGTCTCCACACTCATTTGGCCGTATGGTATGCAGATCAAATTTGCTTAACCAGTGGAAAAAGTCTTTTTTGTTGCATTGGTTTTCCTCCAGACTGACAAGGAAAATTGTCTCAGAAGATACTCATGCAAGTACCAAAAGGGGTAGGATCATCTGGAGCAGGAAGAAACAAGATAGAGACTGTCCTCTTTCAGCTGCAGTGGGACATTACATCATTTCAACTATATTGTTTAAACAGCCCCTTTGAGAGCTCTCTTTTGCGGTAAAGTGCTGGCCATGAGAGAGTTGAGACTGTGAGCAGACACATAGCCTCTTGTTTGCTATCTCTGGGAAACAGAACTTCTGGGCCAGCTCTTTTTGTTACGCCATTTCATCAAAGGCAGAATCACCCAGTCAGTGATGCAACCCAAACAGCTGCAAAGCAGTTTCAAAACAGAAGTCATGGCTCAGTAATACCGCCACACAGCTTCCTTTTCAAAGGCAGATTGCTCAAGACATAGGCAAAATAAATTTGGACCTGTCTGCAAAATACTGTGTAGACATATCTAGAGCAACATCTGACTCCATCACATTTTATCCTCTCCTGGGGGAAACAACCAAAAGTATTCCAAATTTTGGCTGACAGTTTATGCCAAAGGAATAAAAGACAAGAACATATGTGGTCGGTTACCTTGGGACTGAGCAGCTTTATGAAATCCCTATCACGAGCCTTTGCTGCCCTCTGTACATGAACGAGTTACAAGCTCAAGGCATATATATCAACAAGCACCTTCCTAGGAGGCACAAACACCCTTCTGAAAGTGCCAGTCCTGCTCCTGACCCCAGCTCTGCCGGCACTTCCACACCCGAGAAATAACCTTCAAAATCACCAAGACTGCCTAAGATGACAGAGTCTACTGATTTAGACGGTCTGCACGGCCCCTCACACACCAAGAGAATTGCACGGTGTTGAGAGATCCCACAATGAGGTATATGCCATAGAGACAAAGTAATGTGTAAATATGTAAAACGAATATCGCAGGAGGGGGGCACAACACAGGGAGATGAGGGGGAGAGAGAGGGGCTGCCATCCTCTGGAAATAAGTGTAGGACCTCATTACATGAGAAGAAATAAAGAAATGAACACAGAATAAAAGGAGCACCACAAAAACTATATATCATTTTAATTAAAATCTGCTATCTGCTAAATATATGTACAGCTGTTGGATTTCCTGAGCCAACTGATTCAAATAGGTTTCACAAGGACTCACAGATAAGGAATTAAAAAATAAAATTAAGAGTTCCTTGATAACTAGCTGGAAACTGATCCCCTTTTGGGAAAGTCTTTATTTTATGTAAGTTAATATGGGAGGGGGGTGTCGATCACAGAAGACAAGCCTCTTAATTCCTTTCAAATAAAATGAGCAGGCATGACACAGAGCTATCACAGAAGAGAAAGAGCTGCCTGTGTGTATTAAACGTTAGTGCTTTGCCTGCTTAATTATTGGTTAATCTAGCAATTTAGCATGCTTCATTTAATTCTAATTAGGAGAATTAATAGGCAAGGAATAAAGATTTAAATAGACTGGCACAAAACAAAACTGAGACTTAAACTGCTCTTGGAAAATGAAGCTTTTTTTTTTTTTTAAATACAGTTCCTACAGCCACACATGTCTCCCCTTAACAGTGCTGCTATCTTAAATGGGAGGGCCTAGGTCAAACGGGTGATTTTAAAATATCCTGGACTCACTCCTCACTTGGCGTAGATGAGTGGAGCCGTGCGGATTTACACCAAAGCCCGGGATCAGGTTGTGTCTTTTTATTCCTCTCTCTCCCTCTGAATCTAGACTTTGGGGTTTGGCTTCCTCCTCTGAAAAGAACATATGATATGGTAGGAGATTACTGTATTATTTTTACACATCTCTCTCCCTTTCTGTCTTTTTTTTTTTTTTAAGAGCACTGTGGGTAGGAGATAATTTAGTAGTGACACCGTCCTCAGGAGTTACACACCATTCATGTTAAGTGATGCCTTAACTCGTGGAATTGTAAATTATTTTATTCTTTCCTCAGTCTGATGCCTTCTTTATTTTCTCTCTCCTGGCAAAGCTTTGGGGGATGAAGACACGCTCCTTTTCCACTTCACCAGCTGGCTGCCTTCCATTCCTGCCGCCCCCAAATGTTACAGCCTGATTTGCATGGTGTGTTTGTCTTTGCTAATCAAGCTGCGTACTCTGACAAGTCCTACGACATTGGACATGGCTGTTCTTCTAATTAAGGTGCTAATTGAATTAAATGGCTGCGGTAATGAGCAGATGAGCAGCATAAAAAGTAAAGAGTCAGATAGGCCAATTAACAAAAGAGCTGAGCATAATTATAACATTTAAAATACATGCAGCTCTGTACCAATATTGTTAATTGTTACAGGGGAATTTATGATAATTGGCTCAACAACAGGCATGCAGGCTTAACCTGGGTTGAAGCCTGTAATTAAAAAAATGATATTCAACACAAAATACAGAGCAGGGATAATTAACACTTGATTTACATAAAAGATGTTTATAAAGTGAAGCAGAGTGCTTCACAAATGCTGCACCAAACACGAATTTTCCTGCACCTGTGGCATTTAGTGGTGTTACAAGGGTATGAAAGCACAGGCCAGAAGCTTGTTTCAAACCTAAGCATGGGTCAAGATTGACTTTCAGACCAGGGTGACCCCTATTGCACTTTGCTAGCGGAGTTCAAACAAAATCACGGTCCCACCCTGTTGCTGTTTTACAGAGCAATGTCTTAGCTGCACCCCAACTGTGGATGCTGCTGTGCCTGCAAAAGAGCCTTCTTAGCAGCTGGAGCTGAGCTGCCTACACTGGCAGCACAGTTGCCTTGACAGAAAATCTCAGTTAACATCATCTTGACTCTCCATGAGTGGCTCTACCAGCACAGCCAGAGCAACCACAGCCTGGCTGGAGTTTCACACTGGGTGTTCACCCCAGGTAACCAAGGCAAAGCCCCAGGAGCAGTCCTGGGAGTCGTCTGGAGCCTGGTGCTCCATTGGTACCTGGTGGTGTAGATGTGCTTAGGGACATGATTTAGTGGTGGACTTGGCAGTGGTAGGTTTACAGTTGGACTTGATGATCTTAAAGGTCTTTTCCAACCAAAATTATTCTATGAATTTTTCTCCTATGTTACCTGCAGAGCTATGTCCTTCCCTTCCCCTCTGTTCTCCTTCTCCTCCCATTGAATCACCAGTTTTGTGCACAACCTCCTTCCTCTCCCCTTTCTCAGTACAGCCCAGGGAAGAAGACATTGGTCTGGATTCTCTCAGAGAATAATCCCTTCTTATTATTTTTTTTAATATCTTGAAATGTGTTAGGGCTAGAAGAGAAACAAGCAAAAAGATATGACATTTCCTCAAAGAGCTTGACATTTTAGGTTCTGATCCTGCAAATGCTTAGGCACACACCTAAATTAGTGTAATTACTTCTATTGAACTTAATGTGGTTAATCATATGGGCAAAGTTGGGTGTGGACAGAAGTACTTGAGGAATCAAGGTTAATTATGCATAACTTTTGTCACAAAACATACCAACCTGCAAGGCAAATCACCTAAATTATATTGAGAGTATTGGGTGCTGCATGACCAAGTATACTTACACATCTGTCCTTACAATGGAGCCTTAAAAATAGCTTTTTATTGCAGATGAAGGCAGGAAAAATTCTACACAAATCTGTTTTCCTTGACTTTAAAACATGAAACAATATTTTCTAGATTTCAATGAATCAAAATATCTATAATGCTTATTCATATGCTATTTTGTATTTCACATAGATAAGAAAAAACTCACCCCCAAAAAATCATTAAACCAATGAATAAAGCCAGAATATCCAAAACTAGAGTAGTAGTCAGTCATTTGTCTTTATCATTCCATAGTTAATACAAAATTCTAGGATAGTCATTATTTCTTTATTCATCAAACCTTATTACTAAGTGGTGATTGGGTAGATGGTGTGAGCTACATGGGGTTTTTGCCACATGATATTATATCTGTTCAATGACTTAATGAATGTGCATTCCCAACGTAACTAGTCAAATGTGCATACTTGAAAATCAATTTAAACTGATGTTTTTTCTTAAGCCAAAATTGCACACCATATTATTTAGTCAGCATGCAAAAAGTTTGATGAATATTTTGGTCCGTAAAACATTCAGATTCCTGTCCAAGGGCTGTGAGACTATTAGTAGGTGTAGATGTACTGAACATATGAGAAGCAACAAGTGACAGGAGGTAAGTCACTGGAGAATTTCTTTGGATGTCTCACATATGTTTTCACTCAGCCACATTCTCCAACATTTGCCATGGTCACAGGTCTATCCCAATGCACTACACAAGTTTAAGATGACAGGACATTACATTTTATCATGTGATATGTAGTAAAGTCAATAGTAGTAATGGGAACAAGAAAGAGTCAAAATACAATCTTCATAGACCATTAGTACATCTCCTGTAAAAAGACATGTCCAAAGAAAATATTTTTGTTTATTTTATAATCTAATTAAATTATGCAAAATAAACACTTTGATTTTATTTTTTCCAATGGAAAAAAAATCTTAGTAAACTCAAAACTTTCTCACTACCTACTTCAATTTTGCAGAGACTTAATTTTCTGTTGAGCAAATTGAAAAAAAATCCTGACCATTCAAACTTGTAATGGTAAAGTCAGCTCTAGATGTGAACTCAAGTGTTTGCAGAAAACAAGCTCAAAATTATCTAAAGATTATTAAAACAGGACTTAATATTCATTGAATTATTTTTCTCAGTTAATACTGCTATAGCAGCAATGTCAAGAGCAGTAGCAGCTGTTCATCCATGTTTTTCTAATGCAAGTAAGACTATCATAGGTTTCACCAGGACCTAAATATTTGTAGAATGGTGTCCAGTCGTAGTTTCCTAGGATGAATACATCCTGTTGGTTAATATTTTCAAATTTTACAAAGCATGCAACAGAGCAGTGAGCAATATCAGCAGAGCTGACAGCAGTATCATTTGCTTACCTGTGCCTTTTCAGATCTATAGGTACATCCTCATCGTAGAAATACATAATACAGGGAGTTGCACCAGTGAACCTGATGACAGGTCTACAAAGGAGGCAATCACCATTTCTTTGGCTGTACCAGGAGAACGGACATATGGGATAGGCTCATTACTGATCTTTCCAGCAGGGGTTTACCCAGTCCTGCCAGCTTTAAGAAATTCAATAATATGTGAGTCCAATCAAAATGATAGAGAGATACAATACCTTGGCTGACAAAATCACATAGCTCCAGGAGCAGGTGCTTTAAGGGAAGGATAACACTTCTCGAAGTGACATCCCAGCAGAGGTGACAATATGCCTTCATCGGCTGGAGTGCCACAGGGTAGACTTGAATTAGCAAAGATCAAAAACAAGGCCCACAGGTTTTAGGAAGAAGAGATTTCTCCTGTGTGTTAAAAAGCATGTCAACAACCAGAATGTGAATAGCCAGTGCAGGGGCTTTAACATGACTGTCTCACTTTCAATCTGGGTAGCATATATTCTACCCTATCCCACACATGCTTCTGGTTGTGTTTTTGTCCATGCAAATCAGCAGAATACATCCTCGTATCACCTTCAAAGTGAACTTAGGTTTTGGGTTTCAAGTATATTAGAGGCCTGGTTAACTAGCTCCAAAAACACCATGAACAAAAGAAGAAAATAAGAAAAGTATGGCCATGGCCCAGCCTGCAAATAAAGGAAGAAATCTCCCATAACAGGAATGTTTAAAAATAAAAATCCTATAACTGTTACCTGGCTGTGTAATTCATATCAGGAATCTTTCAGCTGGCAAGAGATGCTATAATTATACTACAGGAATCTGACTATGAATTTGGCATATCAGTTTTGAAAACATGCCCTAGGGTTTCCAAGCTGCCATAATTTTACTTGAGCAGTAATGGAATAAATGCAATCTAGATACACGTTGCTGTTTTTCAGCATAACTACTTCTTCAGGCAGATTTACCATAACGCACTCTGAACAGAAAAACTATGGCTCATTTACAAATGTAATTTCAATTGAGGATAGTTTTCCAATCTTCTTTCATTTGAGTCTCAATTGAACTTCTTCTCCTTTTTGATGGCATGATTAGACATTGTGAGAGCTGTTGCAGATTAGTCAAGCACAGAGAGAGTAAATTGGGAAGGATGTTTTATCAGTGCACGTCACAATATATGAAAGCAGATGTGTATGCTCTGAGCTGTTCCCTCAAATTACTGTTATGGAATAATTTAGCCCTTTTGATTCTCACAGATTACTGCTTCCACTGATCATGCTGTCAAAATCAAAGTGAGCACTTCATTCCGCTTTTATTCATGCCAGATCTATTTTGCTTTCATAATGAGCAGATATTACCACTGCACAAAGAGGATAAAGACATTCACAGTGATAGATAGGCGAGAGATTAAATGGGATCTTTATGACTTCTTCAGCCATCAGTTTTGACTGTGCGATAAGACGAGTCGAGTTGGGCACTGATTTGTTCTTTATTGGAGCCAATATTAGCATGAGCTTACCAGTGCACAGTCTGATAAAATCCATTTAAGGTGGAATCTGTATAACAATTCACAAGTTACAAGAACTTCTCCTATAAAATGCATCTTCAGCAACCTCTGCAAAGGGAAAAATAAGCCATTTTAAAATTGTAACTCCTTACTTTCTGGGGCAATAATTAATTTATAATTCTGTTAATTAAGGGTCACGTTTGGATTATTAAAATTCCTGAAACCACAGAATTAAATCCTCACTCTCAGATCATCACTTAGTTTGCTATTGTTCTAAGGGATGTTTGGGCAACCCCTTGAAAACCAAGTCCTACCTGATCTACCCAAGTTTTAGAAATTGTGTGGTAAAGTTTCCCCTCTTTGCTTGGCTGCAGGCTTTCCACCTGGCTCACAGTCCTGTTGCACACACAGTCTTTCTCCCACCTCTCCTCCAGCCTGCAGAAAGAGCAGTGTGACGTGTCTACAGCTTGCAAAGTCCTTTGCCATAAAAGGTCCCACAGAAATACTATCAGATAAGGGTCGGTTGAAGTGTATTATAGGCAAATTTGAATGGGGAGGAACTTGGAGCAAACTGTGGAACTCCACTGGGAAGCCAAGACTTTGATAAAGACAGACTGTCGTGTTTCCTTTTCTAATATCTGACTGGGGTTGAGGGGCACTTGTCTTTCTGGCAGCACAAGTCTTGCTGTTTTTCATTCTAGCAGCAGATTACAACAAAGTTATGGAAGGAATGGCACCTGAACCATGTTATCTGTCACATCTGTGAATGCTGTGATTGCCATGAAAATGGGAGTACAGGAGATGTATATTTCCATTCTGCAGTTTGAGACTCCTGGGACCAACCCAATTGCTCAGCTGAAGGTCCAAGCACATTCCTCCTCAGGATTCCCTGTTCTGCTGTGGTTGAAGGAAAGACCTATCACAGATAAATCTGTGGTCTGGAGATTAGGATCAGCATCCAGAGTTGCAAATGGTTGCAATAATTATATCCAAATTATCTATGGACTTTTGATTTTAGCAAATCGAAGTAAATAATCTTCCAAGGGACAGATTTTTCAGATCTTACTCCACCATGCTTCTGGGATTAATTATAAAGAGCTGAAGGGGGTGGGGGGAAATTTTCAGTTCCAGATACCAATTCCAAAGCATATTAAAATCAATTCTGTCTTGTTTCAAGGCAAAAGTATTTGTGTACTTAACACATTTATGTAATTTAATATTTCTCTGGATTATGAGTGGGCTCAAAAGGGACAAAGTTGGAGTCTCACTGAATTTTGTTTTGTTCCAAGCCTTGCTGAAAAACCACTCTGAACTCTCTGCCAGGTTTTTTCATAGGATACCCATGACCCTGCCCTTGGCTCTTTCAGCATGTAAGGACCCCACAAGGACTCTACAAATCTTCCAGTCCTATACAAGTGTACTCAGTAGCTGATACTATGCAGTTATTCACTTCAGGCAATACCAAAAGCATGTTTCACATCTGTTAAATCAGCACTCACAACAAAGCCACAAGGCAGGGAATTGGTTTTTATCCTTCCTTTGCTTTTATTATGAAGAAATAGCTCAACTGCTTGAACAAAAATAATTTTTTTGTGCATTTTTCTGCATCCTAAGGAAGCAGTTGGTTGAAACATATTTCTGTAGGGAAGTAAAGAGACAATAACCACTCCCTATGATGACCTGGCTGTACTTGTCATTTCTTGTATCTGCAGTTATAAATTTTATGTATGCAATTATCATCCATATATTATAGAATCATAGAATCATAGAATGGTTTGGGTTGGAAGGGACCTTAAAGATCATCTAGTTCCAACCCCCCTGCCATCAGCAGGGACACCTTCCATTAGACCAGGTTGCTCAAAGCCTCATCCAACCTGGCCTTAAACACTTCCAGGGAGGGGGCATCCACAACTTCCTTGGGCAACCTGTTCCAATGTCTGACCACCCTCACAGTGAAGAACTTCTTCCTAATATCTAATCTAAACCTCCCCTTTTTCAGTTTAAACCCATTTCCCCTTGTTCTGTCACTCCCTGCCCTTATAAAAAGTCCTTCTCCAGCTTTCTTGTAGGCCCCCTTCAGGTATTATCCAACATTTTATTTCAAAATATAAGTCCAACTAACTCAACAGACCTCATGGTAGTGAATATAGTCCTGTATGATCAAAATGGACAAATTATAGCTGGTCAGTGGTTTTTTGGATCAAGTTTTTTGGTTTTTTGTTGGGGTTTTTTTCATACATTGGGATAGTAAGATAGTCACGATGGAAACTAACATTTACTGCCTCCTGCAGCTCTCCAAAACGGCTTTGGTTCCTGATGTTGTTCTCTGTTGTGATATAATGCAGCAGGGTGTATCTTGACTTGAAAGGACAACCAACTATCCATGTATTCAAGGGATAGTTTGCTGTCTGCTGTTTTCAAATATCTTTTCATGTAGTCTTCACATGAATGTGCAGTAAGCAATAAAGTTCTTGCCAACATAAAATAGTCTCAAGTAGGCAGGTACTATAAAAGCAGTGAAGTAGGATCACTCTGAATGCACTGCCTTTAACAACAAATGCCTTCATAGCCACCTGCCAAAATTTCTGTTGTTTATTCAGCATTATTTTTTATGTTTTAGAATTAAATATGGAAAATTATGAGTGGATTATCAGAGAACTTGAACATTCTAAGGGAATTATAGAATTATTCAGGCCCCAAGCCCAAGCAGGAGTTGAGTTTATGTTTCTGTATCCCTTACAATGAATAAGCCAAATCCCAAAATTCTATTAAAAATATTTTCAAATAAATACCATTGGAGGAAATCAAACCTTTATGGACAACTCAAGAATGCCAAGGCTGAAAAAAGAATAATACAACCCAAACCAAGATAAATCAAACATCCAGAAGCAATGATTCACTTTACAATATAGATAATCTGTATTAACAGACAGGTGAATAGAAAATCGACACTAAAACAACACCCACACAAAGTTCACACTCAGCCTCAGTTAGAAGTGAGCTCTCTCATCACTGAATGAATTCAAGGAGACCAACAGGTTCTTGTCATTATCCAACTTATATTTTCTCTTTATTTTAAACTCTGTCATAAATTTGGTACTTGGACCAAATTTACTAGATATTTTTTACAATTCATAGATTTTCTGAGAAAAAAAGGCCTGATCTTATCTGTTGTTTTGCTTTAAGACAAGAAATCCATGGTTTTGAGACAGCAATTGATTATTTCAATTAAGTCAACATCATTCCTTTGCACAAACAGTACAACCCCAAATATACAGGCAGTACCCTCCACTATATAACACCCCGGATTAAGATTGACAAATTACAACCTCTTTTCATTCTGCCTTGTATTACAAATATCCTGTAGGTAACACTCATAAACAATTTTATTGTATTCATCCATGAAAAGACAACTCCTCTGTGCTCTTAAATGACTGGGGATAGATGACTCTGCCTCCAACTCAGTCGACAGTGCTGACCAGAGGTAGGGCAATGGCAAGATACATGTCCCTGCAGGCTGTGGTGGCAGCTGCACTACAAGTATATGCCAGCGTAGAAGAACCTATCAAGAAAAAAACAGCTATCAAATGGGTCACTGCACCTTGCTGTGCACATCTTAATGTTCCTTAGCACGTAAAATCCATCTTTTCTTAGGCAATCAGGGAGTGAATTAAAAGAGCTCTTTAAAAAAATCCCATACTGGGGACACCTATAGGAATTAAATTTACACCAGTGGAAAAGTTCTTGCTAAACTTGGCCTTACTTTTATTCATCTGAAAGAATACAAATTGATCCAAGATATGTAGTTTACCTATTACTTTAAATATCCACAGATGATATAAATGCTTTAACTGCCAGTCCCTCTTAGCAAGAAACCAAGGAGAATTCCCCACTACAGTTATGGCAAGAGGCTGAAGAACTGGGGCAAAACAATTTGATCTGCATCTCATTGCCTCAAGTACACACCATTTATTCTCTATTTCTCATTTTCTTCCATTTTAATTCCATGGGAGAACCTGTCTTTAAACACCTATAAAACAAGCATCACCTCTATACACAGAGGTTTTGGTATTAGGACGTTATTAACAATTAAATGACAAATATCATTCATAATAACGGTTTTTCTGTGAAGATCACATGTGGGAGATCTGTTGTTCACACCTGCCTTAGGACAAGATTCCTCCCCAACACACATATGCACACACGCACACACTTTCTGGCCTCAGCAAGCTTTTTGGTATACAAATGGGCTCGAGTATAAATACAAGAAGAGATACAAAACTGTAAATGATAACTTTGCATACACATGGACATCTTTCTTCCAGACAAAGCATTTTGTCATATTTCTTCCTCAGCTTCCCATCCTGTGAACTGAGGATAATCATAATTATCTCATTGGCATGGAGACAAATTAACCAGTCTCCAAGAAATGCCGTAAGAGCTTTGTACAGTTTGTGTTACAGGAGCACAAAATATGAACAGAAAGATGATAAATGAATAATGCAGCAAAGGAAGTTAGTGCAAGAGGAGCAAGATACAGAGTCCTGGAAATGCAGTTGAATGTGAAGCCTATGGAAACTCAGTGAGTATTTGATACGGCAATCAAAAATGTACCTGATACAAAGCACTGCCGTAAAAATGATCATAGTCATTCACAGTAGATGTCATTAAATATGACAACAACGTGATTTATGACAGTGTTATTGGATTGGTTTATTCTGTGCCTGCTACTGCTCAGTGTTAATCGCCATCAGTAAATCATTTTACAGCTTTGATACGTAGTAGCTGGGTACTTGGTGTAAGTTCACAAACTTCTAAACTAATGCCCACAGCAAACCTTACCTGGGTGGTGCATCTTGGCATGGTAGACTGTGCTAACCGCCTTTCCAGACTTACATCAGGCACAACAGTGCCATGGACCTGGAGCATCTTCAGGATAGCCAACAGCAGCTCCTCCTGCCCCCAACACCAGGAGCCTTCACAAAGCTGGCCACAGCAGTGGGCGAATCACCTATTGCACAGGCTCATGTCAAAGACATTGCCATGACCACAGCTGAGAACATCTGGATTGAACTACAGTTTAATTTTTGACATGAATGAATAATGGGCTGGTGCCACTCTCAGAAGAACATTCTTATCTTTGCTAAAGTTACCTCAAGGAGATAAGGAAACACACTAAGAAGGAACCTAAGCCATTATTCCAGCTAAAAAACAAGGTGTGCACAATAAAACGTCATCACATTGAGGGACTAGGGGCCATTACTGCAGGTAGGTATGTGCCATATGCTGAATGCTATACCAAATTGACCCTGTTTGTCTACATTAGTCTTAAAAGGAGACATTTGTGAACAGAAATGTATCCAAAGGACTGGGAAACATAGCTTTCATGGACAGTGAATTGTCAACACACTTGAGAAGCTTATAGGAAGGATGACCATCTGGGGTGAGTTATTTTTTACTTTACACTCCCTAGAGATAAAAGCAAGAAGAAATTACAAAATACGTCATTGTGAGTTAATATACATCTTTCTGAAAGTAGCTTCTCATTCAAGTTTAACCCAAAAGAGCCATTGATGTCATGAGGGTATGACAAGATGCAAACCAAAATTGTTCACGTGTTCCTTAATAACAGATGTGCGATGTCCAGGACCTAAATCATTGGTGAGAAGAACTGAGTTTGTGCTTGTATCCATCAAAGAAATAGACAAAAGACCAGATTAAGAAAGAGAAGGGGAAAGACATGCCAGCTTCTTCTGGCCATTTAATAACGTCCCCTGTTCCCTGATTTCATCTACTGTCACAGTTTAAAGTTTAGCGGGGGAGGAGCAAAGCCACTATAAAAGTGAAAACCAAAAAGCTTCAGAGAACTGTAAGATTAAAAGAATCATAGAATCATAGAATGATAGAATGATTAGAATTGGAAGGGACCTTAAAGATCATCTAGTTACAACCCCCCTGCCATCAGCAATGACATCTTCCACTAGATCAGGTTGCTCAAAGCCTCATCCAGCCTGGCCTTAAACACTTCCAGGGAGGAGCAGTCACAGCTTCTCTGGGCAACCTGTTCCAGTGTCTGACCACCCTCACTGTGAAGAACTTCTTCCTAATATCTAATCTAAACCTGCCCTCTTTCAGCTTAAACCCATTTCCCCTTGTTTTGTCATTAATTGCCCTTATGAAAAGAAGAAAACCAACTGCAGTAAATGGCAGTAAATCCTTTTCTTTTTTTCCAGTAGCTTTTTCCAGAAATAATTTACAGTCCAAAACGTATCTCATGGCATACAAATCAATCTCTATTGAGCCTGTTTGCTATTAGAGAAGGTCCAGAAGGGGAAAAAATAAAAATTGACTATAAATAGTTGCATTGTAACACATTCTTCAATTTGAAGATGTTTGTTATTTACAAGGTTCTCAAAATTTAAATAAAAGTCCAAGTTGTCCTTCTGATGATGGTCCCCATTCTGCAGTAAGGCCAATGGACTACCAGGGGGTCCATCATTGCTGGAGAGGATCTGGCTCTGGAGTTATGCAGATGTGCTCTGCTTGGTCCTGAAGCTGCAGCAAGCCTAAACCACGCAGTGACATTAACACCAGCAAACAGTCACCAAAACAAGGCTGTGCTGTTTCAGCCCCGATTCCAGAACAAAAGCAACTCCCTTTGGTCTGACCAGTGTGTTTTCAATACTTTGATGAAGTTTCCACCTTAAGGATTGTGGGGAGGAAAAAAATAGAAAAGTAAATTGCAGAATGTAGACTGAAGTACTTGCGATCCTTGTGACAAATACTAATGTATAAATCAGCAGCCCAATCCAGGCCCGGGCCGCTGATCATGTTCTTTGCTGAAATGTCACCTGTTCCTATCTAACGATTTGCATAATGCAAAGCTTCTCACTCGTAAAATACAGATTAAGAGGGGAAGCAAAGAGTCATTCTCGAACCATGGAACCATTTCAAACGAAAAAAAAAATAAAAAAAGGCAGTCTTTACTATTAACCCTGTCGTAGCCACAGGCTTTATTGCCCCTTTTTTAATTTTAAATGATAGCTCCATTTGGAGAGGAAAATAATCAGTTAGATCCAGTCTCACCTTTTTAATTTCTTTGCTTCAGTTCTGTTAGACTCTTGAATTCAAAATGAACCAAAGTGAAATAATTAAACCATTTAATATCAGAACTTTAGCACTGGTCTCACAGAGCCTGTCTGGAATGCATGGACATCTTCTATTGACAGATTCCTGCCTACTTCTATGGGGTAAGGTTCTAGCAGCCCTTTTGAGGATGTTCCTTTATTATTTTTTTTACCATAATTTTAATTTACCTTAAGGTGTATGTCTCTGAGTGCTGTCTCACTGCCTAGGAAGAGGGCTTTTTTTCTTTTCCTGCAGGGAAAACAACAGCACTTTTGGCCACACAAAATACTTTTAAAACAGCTTTATGCAATGTTAGCTTTATATTGCTAATGAAAAGCGTTCGGAGTACAGCTCCAGTGACAGACACAAAAATAGGAAGGTATGTTGAACTAAATATTTCAGGATTAAAACAATTCCAATTGTTAAAGATTAGGATGAGGCTTATCCTTTCCCATATTATCCTAACAAAGACAAATCTATTGCAGAGCTCTCAGTTCTCCCCATAATGGTCTTGGCTATCACCAGAAACTGGGTGCTGGCATTCACTGGGCTCAGACTGGTAACTACTTTACTCCAACCAACTGTTCTGTTCTGAGGCAGAGTTGAAGTTATTCAAGGAGTAGAGTCTGTTTTCTTGCAAGAACTTCAAACTTGCATACACAAGCGAGAGTGGCCATGGTCCTGACTGCAGCATGTGCTGTGTATTCTCCCTCAGGCAAGGCATTTCTAGCAGTTTAAGATCTCCATACCTAAAAGACAACTTCTGTCTGTGTACCACTGTGACAGGATGGCAGATAGGAGCACATCCTGTGTTTCATCTGCAGGAGAGCAGTGGTGGGGGATTTTCAGAGCAACGGGTTTTATTCTGGTGTTCCCCACCAGCTTGCCAGTGCCCAAGCCCATTAACCTTCAGGGAATGGTTCAAAGCTTATTTATTTTCTTGTTGTCCTGAACTGCAAGTTGCTGAAATCTCCTTGCTTTCTCTGACAAGAGAGTGGGTTTAACATGTCATACCAAGCTTGTTGCACCCCACTGCATCATGCCAGCACTTCTGTTTCTTTTGTGAGGCTCCATTTATTCACTTCCCACTGATTAAGCAGTTTCATGATTTTTTCCTCAAGATTTTTAAATTTTGTGAACTAGAAATAAGCAAATCTGAGCATAATAAGGTGCAATAATAAGCACAAAGGCAGCAGCCATTTCTCATAAGCACACCCAAGGCCAGGAGTGGCAAGCAAGCTACTTACATGACTAAAGATTGGGCCAATTACCCTAGGATGAGGCAGAAAGCTCTGAAATATTAGACATTTTCTGCTTATTTAGCGATACTTTTCTTATGATACAAATCTGAATAGGGATAGGAGTTTGAAAATAACCTGAAGTTTTAAGAGACCTTGGAGAAGAAAGTGTGATAAAACTCATAATATTTAAGATTTGCAGAAGTCACACAGGAACAAAAGCCCTTGCATGATGCTGGAAGATGAGTTTAGACATAAAATTCAACATTGATTTCCATAGGACTCATGAAAGAGGCTTTCCAGAAAATTTCCTGAGTGCATCTCCTTATGTCTAAGAGATAACCCTTTCCACAGAGGGTTACTCCCTTCCCTACTGCCAGTTTTCACAAAACTTGTCAGAAATTTCTGTGACCTTATCAGTTCAGTCAAGATTGTCCACAAATTGTGACAAAGTGACATACAGAACAGGAGTTAATGGAAACAAAGCTAAATATGGAAAATAAGGAGATGCAGCTGATGAGAAGAAACTGGAAAGGGGGCATCAGGGGCAAATTTTATATTGCTACACCAGAACAATTTTACCTAAGCTTAACTATAGATCATGTCAAAGGGTGGGAAGTACATTACTGTTTCTTCCCTCCTTAATCTTCTCATTTTATAGTTGATCTTCTTTCAATATCCAGTCTATAAAGAGATACTTTCTGAAGTCAAGGGCAAGAATATAGGGCTCAGAGAAAAGTAACTTGGAAGAGAATTTAACTAGGTTCTAAGCACTGATGACCATGAAGACTGCCAAAGGGATGTTGTTTCACAGTATTTTTAATAAAAATAGGTACGATTACTATACAAACATTAACCTATGAACTGTTTGGGATCATGTCTTCCTGCAGGTACTTCTAGCTTTGTGATGTGGCATAGGGAGGTAGAGAAAGGCGAGAACAAAAATAAGGAGGGATAGACTCCCATTACACTTATACTTTTCCCTCTTATATCACCACTTTTTTGTCCATTAGTGATTCTTGATCCCATTGTTATCTTCACTCTTGAGAATCTGCTGGCAGTTCTCCCTATAGTGTATCATCTTCCTGGAAGTCTATGGACAAGATGGTCTAATGGGTCTTTTCCATCTCACAATCTGTGATTTTTGTCTTTATACTATACTTCATTCCCTGTTTCCCCTTCTATCTCCTTCTGCAAATTAAGACTGGCTGAAGGAAGGCTTAAAAGAGAATGAACTGTCACTTAAACTCTCTGCATCACTCAGTCATTCTTATAAACTGGGACCTCATATGGCTTCAGCTCTGTCAGGAAAGCTAAGCCTCTCAAAATTTCTCGATATTCAAGATGTGCAGAATAAATTACAAAGAGCAGGTTTATCCACAAATACTTGTCTTTCAAAGTAGCATTGCTGCTCAAAGATGCTTGCAGTGTGCATGCTGACACAGACACACACAGAGCCTTCCAAAGCTTCAGTGCTTCCAAAAAAGCAGCTGCATGTCCAACATCTTCCCATAAAAGCTGGGGGAAATTTTGCATGAGTGTTTGTATTTCATGAAGAGAACTATAGGGTTCTGCAGCCTGATCTGCAGTTGGCATAAGGCTCTACATACCAGTGCCTTCTCTGGAGACTGGATAAATTGCCAATTCTAAATTCTGTCTTAATTTGCACTGTACGTTTAGGATTATGGATTACCTTTGACACTGGGAGAATTCATTCCCAAGACCCATCCTGATACATTTTTTAATGCAGAGTTAGTTATGCTAACTCTATTCCTCCCACAGCTGAAACTGAGCTATCTATAGCCACACTTAATTAACACAGGCCTCTTTAATTGACACCCCTTAGCTTCACATAGAGGTTACCACTTATTTACGTCTAATGTGGGCAAAGCATGGCAATGTCTGCAGTACACCTGGGCAGGCCTGGTGCTGTGAGCTGTGCTGCTGACTCACTGATAATCATTCTGCTCTCAGAGAATCAATTGCAGAGCAGCAGTGAACAATCACTTCTGGTGAGTATTGCAAGGATCCAAAGCAGCAAAACACCTAAATACAGGTTTAAGTCACAAAGTTAACTTCTGAACTGGGAGCAGAGCCAAGCACTGCTATTTATGTGAGATACTTTTCCTAATATAAGCAAATATAAGCTTATATAAGGAAAATATAAGCTTTTCCTAATATAGAATTTTATATTTTCTGCAGCATTAGGTAATACATTCCCTTCTGTTTGTATTCCACTAATATTTCTAAACCTTTTTAAGCATTGCCATTGCTCAGACCTTTTCGTCTTAATGTATAGTGATATCTAGGATTGTCATTCTCCACTTACATTTATCCAAGTTAAACATTGTTTTGCACAAGCTGTCTATAGAAAATAATAATAATAATAAACTTACTAGTGATTGCTGTGCTTGAGTCCAAGCAGAAGGTGACCTGCTTTTCTACTCTATCAAAAATTCTATTAATCTTCAGAAAAAAAAGATGGATAAGCAGACACGGGGAGAGAATAAAATGGGTTGCAGGTTCAATGGGTGTTATCTGAAATATTTAATAACTCTAGTATCACAACTCTTTGCTTATAATTCTCTCCAAAAGATATAATAATTCTCTCTCTCCCCCCTTTTTTTTGGGGGGGGCGGGGGGAGAGGGGAGGTGTGGTTTTGGACAACAACAGATCGAGAAAAGTGAGTGATTTTCCCCTCCAGTTCTTTCCCTTTGCTTCTGTCTCTTGAGAACAATTCGTTTGCTGAATCTTGCAGCTGAGATTACAGTCCCATTTCTAATCAGTTACAGGATGCATTTGTCTGTCTTGAAGTGGGACAATGTGCAAGATAAATAATAAGATTATTTACTTTCTGTGCTCGGTTACAGTAAAGAATTCAAGTTTACATAAACATCAGGTACTGATCAGGCTCTTTCCTATAAACATCTCAAAGGTAAGCTTCTTATTATTTCATTGAAACTGTAGGATATTCCTTGCAGATACTTCTCTACATTTTCTAGGATATGAAAATTTGCATTAGACAATATCCTGAGGTATAGAAATGCACAGACCTGAAAGGCAGAGAATGTTAGACAAAATGCACGAATGAGGTTTAAAACATCTAATAATAAGAGCAGCGCATTGCATTCGCTTTCATATAATGAATCCTAAAATTTACCAGAGGTAAAAAAGATTCTAAGGTCAACTCCACTGTGCTTTTACCAAGAACCACTAAGGAAAAACACAATAGGAAGCAGAAGAAAGTATTTTCTTGTCCTTGATTTTCCCTTGAATGGAAGCAATCTGCTAAAATTTGCATTTTACACTCCGGGACCCAGTTCTCTCCCTCCCGCTTGAACCACTCACCCCTGCTGTAGAAGTCAACGGGTGTTTGGTGTTCCTTGCTGAGGCACAATTGATTCACTTGTGTTTCAGAGGCTTAGAACAGTGCAACTAAATTGACAGCTTTTCCAAAGTATGAACAACCTGCTTTCTCCTTGTAATCTTAGATAATAGAATATATGTATGTGATGTATATGTATTATAGAATAGACTAGAACAGAACAGAATATTTCAGCTGGAAGGGACCTACAATTATCATCTAGTCCAACTGCCTGTTATCAGCTTGTTACCCATTGAAAGCAAAAAGAAATCCTAAAAGCATGCAAAAAAAGTGAAAAAAGTTAAAGTTTTGCCTCTGTACAGGTAATACCAGGGGAAGTAATATCTGTGATACTCTCATCTCTGACATCCATTTCATAATAGCCCACTAGTCATCCAGCTCCTGGTTTGGTGTGAGTTACCCAAGAGAGCAAGCTGTTGGCAGATCTGTTTTTAAGTAGCAATACTTTTAAAAGAGTATATATTATCTGTGGTGCAGTTCATATGTATAAAAACAGCAGTTACTTTTTCATTGTAGATGTTTGGTTAAGATATCTGAAAGGAAGGAAGAATCTCCCCTTTAATATATTTAGAGCCACCTTGTGGTCCCTCTTTGGATATCTTCTTCACCTTCTCCTGGGAGCTGACAGAGGTTTGATGCCTCTCAGGAACTTGTATGCTGAGGGCTGCTCCCATCATACCAGGCAATTCCATCCTCCTGTACCTCACCACCACAACACAGAGACCTGAGGGAACTTGCCACATGCTCTAAGCTTTTTTTTTTTTGGACTGAGGCAACCTAGTTATTTGTTTAGGCTTCTGCTTCATAACATGGTCTCCCAGACAATATCTTAAAAATATTTAATAGAACCTAAAGAATATTAAAAGAATAATTAAAGACCACGAAAGCAGTTCCATCTGCTCTTTCAGTCTTTCCATCCAGTTTCAGAAAGCTGGAACCTGGTGATGTTTTTAGTATTTTTCCTAACCAAATGAGGGATTTATCTATCTATACCATAGGAAAATGATGGTAAAATTTTCCGACAGCATATCTGAAATACTGGTTCACAATGCAGACAGTAATGAATGGATTTCCAACTTGTGCAATAGTTCTGGTTAAAAAAAAAAAAAGTGTCATAATACTACCTTCTTATAAATCTTCTTTTTACAAATATTCAAAGCAACATATGGTGGCATTGCCTTGGCTCAATAAAACTTTTTTGTGGGATAACTTTAACATATAAAGTCAGAAGATTATTCATATTTTTAAAGCTAAACAAGTGTTTCATTAAATTGAGGTCAAAGATTTTCCCTGAGATTTTATTTCTGTTGATGCAGAAGAGGTAACAGTGACATGCAGGCAGGGCAAAATGCATCTGAGTGAATGGAGCTGTCTATACAATGTAAGCCAATAACAAACTCATTTATCTGCTCCTGTTACAGCCCAAGCAAGGCAATGGGCAAATCTGTGGCACAATTCATAAGTGCCCACAACAGGTTTGACAATCCATGCCCTGGAAGTGCCTCTGCAACAACTCTCCAGGTCAGCCATCTCCAGTGCAGGTATCTAGATGGCAAATTCCAACACAAGGTGAATTTACTGCTATTCATGGTCTCTACAGATATTTTCTCACCTCCGTCAGCATCAATACTTTAGGTCTGCTTATGCACAAATTTAAACTAATATAGATAAGTGTGTGTTTAAAACCAATTTAAATAAAGGGTGGAAAATACAGATGTTCTTAAATCAACCTAGAACAGCTCACATTTCCTTACCTCTTTCACGTGCAGGGGTTTGTACAGATATAACTTTTAGCTCTGTGCAAGAATATTTTTTTCCCCTCAATTATCACCTCCTGAAGTCAATAAGAGTCTTTTCACTGACTTCATTAGATTTTGGACCCATTCAAATCTTTCAGTTCATGACCTGTAATGATTCCAGTAGGCTCCAGTGGAGCAGTGCACTGAACACCTCCACCCATACACAAATGTACATGTTCACCTCCCAGTACATTCCCTGAGCTACTATTTGCTGTTTTCTTAAAATGTGGGAAATTTTCCACTCCAGTCACAGTGAAGAAGGTGAAGAGGCTGGAAGTAAGTTGGCACTGAATCGTTTTGATTTTCCTCCCATTCAAAAAGAGTTCCCATCAGCAGCTTAAGAGGCAAGACATTTATTTTATTTGTATTTGAAAAAAGGGCGGGGGGAGGCATGTTTTCCCTCCTTGGCATGAAGGATACTTTGGCTGTACCTCATGAAGTTGTTGAATAGACTAATTTTTCTCCCTCGATATGTCTATCCAAGCAGCACTGCAAGGGTACTTGTATGGTCAGGCAGTGCCCCCCTGGCTGGTGCTCATCTCCAGTTCTCCCAGTCTTGGGGCTACCTGTACCACTACTGTCAGCCCAGGATCTGCCCTAGGCACATACCCAGCTCATCTCTGCTTGATACCATCTGTCATGGTGACAACACAGCACAGGCAAAAAAAGGGTAATTTTTTTCCCCTAATCACCTGTAGGAGCCAGGACATGACCTCTGGAAAAGATCATGGAGAATACTTATAGAAAATAAATGTTTAAATATGTCTTAAAAGGGTATGATAGGACTATCCATCTCACAGGGCAGAGAGAACACAGAAAAGAGAAGAAAAATCTCACTCTGAGCTCAGACACAGCCAAGTTACCATGTTACATCAGTAGACTCATAGCAGGTTTGGAGGCACTCCTCCAAAATGCAACCTCTACTGCCGATGCATAGGAATGGGATGGCACGTCCAAGCAGTTGGCACTGGAGATGGAAAAGGAAGGAGCAGACAGGGCTTTGTATGCTATGGAAAAAAAAATGGAGAAGAAGGAGCAAGAAAGAGAAGAACAGCATGGTCCATGCAAGGAGACTGAGAAAGCTGCAGTGGGTAAAGCTGGCATGGAGACGTGGAAAAGGAGAGAGGAGAAGAGAAGGACTCATCCAAGCAAGTAGGGAAGACAGTCCAGTTGACCCCTGAGCTGGCTGTAAGGGAAGGGGAAAGCAAGGAGAAGAGGGAGAGGCTTTGTCCCTGGGGCTGGGGGAGCGGGAAGGCGCTGGAGGGAGGTGGTTAATAGATCGCACTCGCCTGCCTCACCAGGAATGGCAGTGACACCCGACTGGGAACTTGGGGAAAGAAAGCTTATTAAAGCAGCCGGACCCTGGCTGAACCCCACGACTACACGCTAGGATTGCTGTGTGCCCCTTGATAACTCACAGCTGCTGATAAAGTCCACTGGTAATGGCTTTTTGCTAATGAGAAAAGTGCCGCTGATTATGACAAATAGCCTTGGACCAACAGGCTAAGCTGCTACATAGGCTCCCAATTGTCAGTCTGGGTGATTTTTGCATTTCATTATTTCTTTCCTGACGTCCTGGCTCCTTCTATCCTTAACGTACTCCCAGAGTCGTGTGTCACAATTTTAATAACACTTCTTTATCTCAATTTTTTCCCCCTCTCTCCATGGGAGCTGGAAACAAAAGGCTGTTACAGAAATAATGTTTAACCTCGCTCGTGTGCTGCAGCGAAAGAAACCCCACAGCTATTGTTCAAGAATTAAAAAGGCGTAAATAGGGCATACACAGCCCACTCAACCCTTAAAGACAGACTTTTAAAAATACCTATTATTACTATAATTTAGAGCCCTTTCACGTACAGCTTCAAGGCCTGCCATGTTCCCTTTCTCTTATCCTGTGACAAAGGTATAGCACATATCTAAGCACCAACAATGAAACCACGGTGGACAGTGACAGTGTCTCCCCATTTTGAATGCCTTCTAATAATAGCAATATTATTTTAAAGAGAAAAATGGGAGGGGGGAAGCCATCAAGGATTCAGAATAAACCTGCTATCATCTTTGCAATTTGTTACAAATCATCTTCTGTCATGACCGGTGGTGAGACAGGTTGCTCAGAGACATTGTGGATTCCCCCTCCCTGGAAGTGTTCCAAGCCAGGCTGAATGAGGCTTTGAGCAACCTGATCTACTAGAAGGTGTCCCTGCCATGGCAGGGGTGTTGGAACTGGATGATATTTAAGGTCCCTTCCAACCCAAACCATTCTACGATTCTATGATTAAAAAAATGAGAGCTGGAGACTATTGGCTGGGTATGGCAGAACCAAGGCCAGTGTGTGCCCTAAGACTAGGTGTAAAAATTATGCATTTCTGCCCTCAAGCTCACAAAACAGCAGCAAACAACAGAATTTCACTGAGTTCTTTCCTGCTTTCACGGCACTAGGATTTGCCAAAGAAGGTCTCTGCTTTTGAGGATACATCGCTGCCTGTGGTCCTTAACTTGTAAAAAGGACTGATCCCACAGAAGGTTCCTTGTGTGCCTGTTCTGGTTTTTAGCTGGGAGAGAGATAATTTTCTTCTTAGTAGCTAGAATGGCACTGTGTTTTGGTTTCAGTATAGGATCCATTATGAGAAGAATATTGATAACATTCAATTGTCACTGGAAGTTGAAGGACTTTCCAAATTACCCATGTTTTGCTAGTCTGCAGGTGCAAGGTCTTAAGGGGGTTGGAGAATATTAAAATTAATAGCCTAAACTGGCATTTGGATATGCCAATAGGATACTCCATATCCTATGATACCATGTTCAGTATTTTAATGAGGGTCTCGGACTCTTTCATTTGCTTGGGCTCTCACTCTTCCAGGATTGCAGTTTGGTTTTGGGATTGTAAAATCCTCCAGGATCATTATCTCGGAATGGGCTGGGCTTGGTCAGTGGGTGGTGAGCAATTGCACTGCGTATCATTCATTTGTATATTTTATTATTACCATTATTTTATTATTACCATTATTATTGTCATTCTCATTTTAAGGTTTTTTTTAAGGTTTTTTTTTTATTTAATTTACTAAATTGTTTTTATTTCAACCTACGAGCCTCCTTACCCCTCACTATTCTCTTCCCTATTCCCTGGGAGGGGGAGAGTAAGTAAGCAGCTGTTCAGTGTTTGGCTGACAACCAAGTGCAACCACCGCAGTGCCGTCCGTGTGCTGCCTGCTGCTCTGCCCATCCATGCTGCCCACCACCTGGTGTCCTGCAAAGAGGGAAAAGGGGTGAACCACAGCCCACAGAAGCATCTTGCAACCTTTCTGGGGAAAGCAGGAGCACATGAGTCGTGTTGGAGGCAGCACTTGAGGAATTGCATTTTCAGACTCCAATAGCCTACTTATAACTGGAAAATAAAGGAGATAAAAAAATTATTCCTGAGAGCAGGATTGAAGATCTCTGGCAGACAAAGCGAGGGCACAGGCACTCTCCCCATCCACATTAACTAGTCAGGCAGTGGGAGATTTGAAAAGACTGAATGATCAGGGGAGTCTGCAAAAGAATCAGGAGCTAAATCAGATTTCATAGCAAGGGATTTAACTGTACAACTGTTCTTTATGTCTATCATTTGCGTTTCTCTCTGTCTGTTATTTTATAAATTGCACCACTAGAATAACATTTGCTTTACAAGTGTTATAGCTACGTTGCATCAGCAACATTAAAATCATCCCAATTGGAAAAGAAAATTGAGCTTAAGCATCTCTTAGTCCCTCTATGATATAGAACATGTAACTAAAGGATTCCTGCCTTGTTTTTTAAACATCTTGAGAAATTTGGGGCTTTCCAAACTTTGTCATGCCAAAATGAAGGTGAGGAGAGTTGAATCTTCAGTCAAGTCCTCCCTTCACTATTATCTCTTTATGTTTTTCTTGGAAGGCATATGAATCATGAAAAATGTTAAAAATACACAAGAAAATTGTAGGGCCTGTTTGGAGTTTGTTTACTTGAAATCTCCTTTGTCAACATCCTGGTTTTATAGTAGTTTATAAAGTCTAACTGGAAAAAAACATACAAAAATATTAAATTATTGTACCAATGACTTAAAAAATGATCTTATTTTCTAGAAAATTAAATGCTTTCTAACTTTATGACAGAGCTCACTCTCTCATACCATACAGCTTGATTATTTGATCATGATTATTATAAAGAAGTTTGTAAACTAATTTTACTTGCTTTACCACAATTTCTGCTACCCCACAAGAGTCTTTGAGGTATTAATTTTAATGATGAGAGGAAAGTTTACTGGAGAAAAATAACACACACAGTTCACATAAGTAGTGTCAACTATGAGCACTGGTGCAAGATCAGAGCCAGAAAATTAATGCACAATCAATTACAAAATCACTGGCAGAGCAACAGCCAGACAATAATCACTCCCTTTCAGAAGGAAACCTTTGTGAAATCCCCTTGTCGCTTCAAGACCCACTTTGGTTTGCTCTAGCTGATAACCTACTGAAAATCATCTCTCATCCTGGGCTGTCTAAAGCAAATCTTGAGGAATATTTCTCATTCGGGCCATTTCCAGGATGTCATTTGTAACACACACTTCTCCAGTTTTGAATTGTACTGGATAATATTCCACCAATACTGAATTTTCACGTCCTAAAAATAAAAATAGCAGGCAGTCCCTGACACCTAATTGCAATCTTCTCCCTTGCATAGTACCATTGGTTTCAAGTCACTTACTTGAAGAGTTTTGCCATTACATTGAATATAAAGGGTCTGTATTAAAAAAAATCCCAGGTGCTCCTTTTCAGCCAGCCTCCAATTTGCTGTTCTCCCTCTAAAATGTGGCCTTTTTTCATCCCTTACAAACACCTGGAAAATGCCTAGAAGAGCACGGATGCCACTGTAAGGGAAATAAATACAACCACAACAGAGGTCACGCTTGCAAAGTTTCTGACAGCTAAAGAGATTTTTAACATTTCAGCCAACATGTGGATTGTGAGCCAAATTTTGCTACTGTTAATCTGGAAAGTTTAAATTATGTCTAAGAATCAATAAAATCCCACCAGCAGCTAGAAATTTTATAGCACGATAACCTGAACACATATAATCTAAACAGCAAGAACAGAGAAATGTTTCTAGTATTCATTAATTAAAAAAACAGGAATTATAACCTGTGGTCTTTCAGATCTTTCTGCTTTTTAACAGTATTCTTTTAATTTTTTTTTTTTTAACACTCAATTTATTTGTGGAGTTTTTCTTGCCTTGAGAGATTTTTGTGTTTGGTAAGGTTTATAGGTTTTTTGGTATATTTATTCTTTCCTGTACAGAGAAAGCACTTCCCAATATTCAGGTTTGGCTGCTGTAAATGGGAGGGCATTGTTTTAAGGAAATATTTATGTGTTTAGGTCTATTGACCATTTATACCATTATTTAAAGGGGTCATGGAAAAGGGCAGTGGTTATTAAAACAGAGAGAGTGAGCAAAAGCTGGATGGAGACAGAGGGAACGAGAGGTAAGAAACTCATAATGGGATTTTTCATGTGGAACGATCATTTTATCTAATACGTCTGAAAATGTAATCCATTACTACTAATTACCATCCTGGCATTGAAATACAGGATCACACTTCCTCCAGATTCAGATAGGGGCCCAAATCTCTCCACTCATTGTTCTTTCCATCCCATCCCTCCTCCCTCCCTTTCTGCTTCTCCAAGAAGAAATTCAGCCCTTCGGACATTAGTGAAGAAGGGCCCGAGGTCTCCCTATCGTCCTAAAGCAGAAGCTAAACAATATTAGCCAATCATTTTTGATAGATGAAGCATGGAAATTAGTTCCAGAGTTTAACTGATAACTGAAACCACACAGTTACATTCCATTATGGCAGCCTTAATTGATGAGCTCATTAAGCCCATTATTAGAGAAATTGATTTCAAATAGGCACTTAAAACTGGCTGGCAAAAGAAAAAGGTGAAGAGATACCATACAATGTGAAGAAAGTAACTAAAATACATAATGAAGCAAGTAATTTTATAGGTTTGTTTAATGAAAGCCTCAAGAGCATATTAGTTGCTGTGTGGATTTTAAACACTCATTTTATGTACTAATAAAGCTCGTGCCCATTATGGGAGTTCTGAATGCCTCCAATCTTTAATGCAGCTCTGCTACTAATTAATTAATTAACCCCAGCTGAAGCAATCAATTAGTCATGCAGAATCAACACTTTAAAGGTCTGCCAGGTAGCACTGGGTGCCAGCACAGAACTGTGGAAGTGAAGTTTCTTTTTTAATTATTTTTATTTTGCTTTTAGCATAACAGGAAAAAGCAAAGTGGACTGAATTTTAAAAGCTGCATTAGCAGCATAGTAAAAATGAGTGATTAACACTCTGACCTTAGATTATTTCAGAGGATAAAGCAGTGCAACAGTCCTGGGAATTTTAGAGATGGGTTCAGATTGGAGATGCACAACATGGCTAGTTATTTTTTGATATGTTCATCTCAAACAGCCGCTACTGCTCATGTTAAATGCAGACTGCTGCAAGTTTCTGGGCAGCTGCATGGAAGTCCATTTTCACACCTGAGGTTTGAGAAAGTAAGTACATGCAGTAAAGTCGGTAATAGTAAATCCTCCAGAAACAAATCTTCAATTTGTAGTACTTATTTGGGAAAACAAAAGCAGAAAAACAAGCCCCTTGGTATTAACCCTTCTTGTGTATTTTGATTTCCTCTTTTACCTTCTCTTGAATGCTAAAATGTAGAGCCTTTATCCAAAGGGCACTATATAAATAGCCCTTCATTAAACAAATCTCATCAGCCATGACCGATTAACCCCAATTGTAAAGTGAGATTGCTGTCTTTGTGAGCTTACGCGTGGATGAGCTGCTTTGCGGGAAGACAAAACTGAGGATCTTTCCACTGGGGTGAATTTGGAGGAAAAGCACAGGAGACTTCTCTGAGGACAGAGTTAAAAAATGGGGCAAGTCAGCTTGTATTTCTTCTTTGAAGGATTTATTATCATTATTATTATGGTTGTTGTTATTAACAATAGTATTAATCTTCTTTTTAAACCATTGAGTTTGGTCAACTTGCTGATATGGTGCTGAGGACTCTTGACAGAAGGTCCCTTGATGATGTTTCAGTCAGCAGAAGAACAGACTGAATGAAGTTAACTCCTAATTAATGCAGGGACATCACAGACTTTTTGCTTTGGCCTTGGGACCACATTTATTTGTTATTTCGAAGCCAGCTCCAAAAGAGGTCTGATAAAAGTCTGAGAAAACAACTTAAGAATGTCCATGTCCAACATTGCAATCTATCTTCTCATTTTACATTTTACAGCAGCCTAACCCTAATATAAGGTGGGCTCAATAGACATCTGCACTTCTAATTTAAGCACATGCCTTGTCTTCAGTGGCATTTGCACATTGGGTAAAAAAGCACCTGCAATACTGAATCTCCGCTTATTCTTGGCACTTCTTATTCAACATGAGTCCTTCCAAGATTGCATTTTAAGGTGTCCATGCCCTCCCTATGCCCTGCTTAAGGAACTTACAGGTCTTGTTCAAGAGTTGCACTGTGCACCAAGGGCTGGACACCTAAACTGTTAGACACTGCAACATCTAAGCATAGGTACCTAAATCCTTTATTGGCTCTTGGATTGCATTCATAGACTTAGCCTATATGGTAAAAATTTGCTGCTGACACAAATTTGGGAAAACTGTTCATAAGGAGAAGATTTTTAATATCATACAGAGACCTGCCTGAAACAGTCCCAAATTCAATGTTATGATCAAGAATTTCTGCTACAAAGAGGAAGATCATAGAATGGTATGTGTTGGAAGGGATCTTAAGGATCATCTAGTTCCAACCCCCTTGATCTTCAGCTAGAATCAAGGAAGGAGCATAAAGACCCGAAGGAAAATTAGTCACAGCACGATTGACATTGACACAGCACCCATGCCATCTCACGATTTGCTGATCAAAGCACATATGATTCTAGACTGCATTAGAAAACCTATTTTTAAGCAAAACTAAGGAAATATTGGATGTATGGACCCAGCACCAGGCTTTACATTAAAAAAGGAATATAGCTCCTAAAACCTCATCCAGGAAAGATGAGTTCACACTGAACTGAGGCAGAGAAAAGTTATGAAGATATCTTGAGAAATGGAGGCCTTTCTTTTTAAGAGGGCTTTGCTTGCTTAGCCTAGCAAAATGAAGGCTGATATGTGATATAGTTCTCCCTATAAATATATCAAAGGAGCATCTTCTCCAGCAGGTAGAAAATCTATTTAAGCTAAAGGGTAAAGTTGGCACAACAGCAAATGCATATGAATAAATAATATTCAAACAATAAAATTCCAATTGGCCATAAATAAATTTAGACTGAAACCTAGAAGAAATTTACCATCAGATATGTAAGAATTGGGAATAGCCCTCAAGTGGGAAAAGTCAGAGAAGGGAATCTAAAGTATTTCAGAAGGAACGTTTATTTATGATAGTTTATGATAAAGGCTATATGACCTGGTTGACTTTGGTATGCCTCAGAGAGGATCTTCTTTCATTGCCTTTGAAGTATAAGCTTGCTGCACGCAGCATCCAGGTGGGGTTTTTGACGGTCTCATTGCTATGTGCATGTGCAGACATTGAAAACCATGACCCAAAGGAATCTGCTTCAGTTGCTTAGAGCATTAACAGACATTTGTGTGACTGCAACCAGAAGTGCAGCCTTCTTTTTTGTCCCTGCTTGCCTTAGGTCTTCTCCAATCCGGTTCAGTGTAAAATCAGTGCCATTCTCCTTCTGAATTTATAATGATGAGAGATTGCTCAACTTAGCATCTTCGGTTTTATGAGGAAAGCAAGATGTTGTCCCACCTCCTCTTGAATGACAGAAGGGCTGGGATGTGCAACATTTATATTGCTGATAAGCACTGCAAGGACTACAGCTTACATCAGACAAGGATATGCTTGTGACCAATTCACAGTCACACATATTCATCAAAGAGCAGATTTTGTCATATGGTCCAAATGACCTGCTAGCTCTGTTAGCATGGCAGGGTCAGTGAAGCTGCAGTCGAGATGAATTGGTTCTGTCTTCTGTGTCACCAGCAAAATAGTTAGTGTTCAGTCCGTATCATCTTCCTTACTGAGATATTTGAGCACAAAAAAGAACTTTAAGCATGGTTTTGAGTTCCATGGTGGAGTAAACAGCTCTGAAGTTAGAAAAGGCATATTTTGATTTGTACATTCGGCACATTTGGCCTGGAAGTCATGGAGGGCAGCTGAATTTCAAGCCATTTACTTTTAAAAAGAGAGCTGCATGTAGTACAAGAAAATACCTTGGGTTCTTCCTTTTTCTGTATTTGTTTAGCAGATCAGGGTATTACTGTCATCTTTGCCTTCTTCTAGTTGGTGCTTTAGTGTCCTCGTTTCTCTTTCTGTGGTTTCAATCCAGGTGAATCCCCAGAATTCAAGTTGCTTTGGGTCCAGGCATGAAAATACAGACAGGACAAAATGAGAAAAGAATTTCAGTTACTATGTAGCTTCTACCCCAAGACTGGCTGGACTAAGTTGGGTATGGCATATAGGATGGTATAGTCTGTGATAATAAAAACTCTTGCAATTTGAGTGACAGCAGAGATCTGGTTACTGCAATGACATGATCGAATTTATAATCTCACAATCTCAAACAGGTTCAATTCTGTGGAAGTGTCCTGATTTTGGCTGGGATAGAGCTAATTTTCTTCTTAGTACCTAGAGTATCACTGTGTTTTGGTTTCAGTATGGGATTTGGTATGAGAAAAATGTTGATATTATAGTGATGGTTTTAGTTGTTGCTAAGAAATCAAGGACTTTCCAACTTCCCATGTTTTGCTAGTCTGCAGGTGCAAAAGAATTTGGAGTGGGCATAGTAAGATTAACAGATCCATACTGGCGTTTGGATATGCCAGTGGGATATTCCATATCATACAATGTCATGTTCAGTATATAAATGATGGTTGGCTGGAAAACATGCTCTTCTGGGATTTATGTTTCAGGATTTTCTCTGCTCTAGGATCACTAGCTGGGGGATCAGGCTGGGCAGGTGGTAAGCAATTGCACTGTGCATCACTCATTTGTATATTCTGTTATTACTGTTATTATAGTAATTATTATTTTAATTTTTTAAAAAATAATATTTTTAAATTATTAGATTGTATTTATCTCAACCCATGAGTTTTCTCACCTTTACCCTTCTGATTCTCTCCCCCATATCCTGGACAGGGGACATGAGCAAGCAGCTGTGTGGTGTTTAGCCACTGGCCAAGTTAAAACCACCACAGGAAGGCTAGATAACTCAAATAGCAAAACCACACAAGCTAAAGATCTTTTAGTACATCTAAAAAAGGCAGTGTTAACCGAAAATTTCACAAATGAGCCACATACTAATAGGAGAGCATCTTCAAAGCAGGCAAGGAGGTCCTTCCCACACTACCCCTAAGCAGTCTACAATATATTAACAGTCCAAGAAAACATGTTGAAGGTGTGCAGATTCCCAAAACAAAATGCAAATTCAAGGTATCAGCAGTGAATCATTTCTCAGCTAATTAAAACTGTGCAGACTGGAGGCAGGTTGCCTGCACAGCACCTGCACTGACCTGATCTGCCACTACTGCAAAACTGGGGCTGTGCTACATTTTCCAGCTTTTGTTTCACAGAACTCCAAGTAAAAATATCATCACTTTACACCTTTATCTCATTTTACATTTGACAAAGTAATTATTTTTACTTCAGAGCAATCAATTTTCCACAATGTTGATGCAAAAACTACTGTTTTGCTAAGGGTGAGCCTTTTTTAACTTGGAAATTGTGAATATGTCTGAAAACTAAGAAAATAGTGTTTAAAATTTAGACATGCTGAGACCAGAATGAACGTAAAGTAGCACATTACAGAGAGGATAATGAAGGGCAAGTCCTTACAGTCATAAGGACATTGTTACGATAAAGATGGTCAGCAATGGTTCACTTTGCACTAAAATAATGTAGGAGTACTCACATTGCAAGTGGAAACTTCTTGGAGCAGAGGGAGAACCGGTCAGCTGATGGATGGTTAAGTCTGAAACCACTACAGCAGAAATTAGCATGCACCTATGTTCTAGGATTAAATGAATCTAAATAATTATTAGTGCAAGTCGTGATGGCTTTAAGGGAGAAACTGAAGAGAAAGTGAAGGCTGTAAACAAAATTTCTAGAAAGACACAATTAAGTATAAAAGCACAGATTACAAAAAGAAGGCATAGTGCCAAACATAGGACAAACATCACCAAATCGTATCAGGGACTGATTAGTGCCTGATTCATTCAAATTCTTCATCTATGAGAAACCACTAGGGATATGAATCCAAGCAGATTAGAATCAGTTGAAATATTAGCTGGAATGCAACAGCATAAAATGTTGAAACACCAATCTGGTAAACAGGGGTGATTGCGAGCTGCCTGTTCCTATGGTGCAGAGAATGAAGCCTAAGACAGTCATGTTTCTGATTTCATGCAAGTTTTAGGCTTGTGTAATTCCAATGGCTGATCCAGAGTACAGAGGCAGAATAATAGCTGATTGAAAAAGAAAAGAAAATGACATCTCCTCTGTTAAAATTTTCTTTTTTCATTTTCTCCTTTACATTTGATATCAGATATTTGATCATAGTTTTAGAAGATTTCCTTCATCAGCTGAATTTAAAGTACAAATGGATCCAGTTTCAATTTGCTGTTTAAGATACCATAGGACTGCATCCAGTGCTGACCACTGTCTCATCAAGAGCTCTCCATCCTGAGCTGTTTGCCCGTGCTCTTTGTTGTGAACTTCTTCAGTTCATGGAGGAGCACACTTCAACACATGACATAGCTAATCACCATTTCTCTACAGAATTCAGTCCAAAATTAAAGGAAAAAAATCTCTGTTCTGAGTCAGCTAAGCCCCGTTCTGTCCCAGGAGAACCTCCTTATGTAGATCCAAGAGGAATATACACACCACGTCCCTCAGAGAGGCTGAGGACCTGGTCCTTGCATCAGCCCATGCTTACTACTGTTCAGCTGCAGCTTTCTCCTCTCTCTCCAGGTAGAATTACTTTATTCTCTGGCTTGGTACCAAATTGCAATTTCTGACATGTTAATCATTAATCACCACTGAATTTCTGGCTCAAGTTCAGGACCAGCAGCTTTTTCCTCTAGGAAACAAAGCTCTTCCTAGTGTTCCGGGACCAATCAGCTTCTTGCAAAAAAATTTACTTAAAAACAGGAGTATTTCAGATAAAAATGGAGATTAAATGCTAGGAATGATGTTAAACTTGATGTTTGTTTACTTTGCCCAGCTGTGATAGGCTTTGCAGTACAGCTTGTCTTTCTTTGTGGCATCTCATACCCTCACACATTTTCCAATGTGTATTTGGACTAGATAATTTATAGGTCATTCCAGCTGAACCTATTCTATTCTATTCTATTCTATTCTATTCTATTCTATTCTATTCTATTCTATTCTATTCTATTCCATTTCTCCTTCAGTCCCCACTTTGCCCACAAACATTAAGAAACTAGGCTACTATGAAAGACTTGAGTCAATAGGTCTCAGACCTATTGGATGGTCAAAGCTATTGACTGACCTGCTTTGCCACCACCAAAACAGTCTGACCTGGCAAGCCATGTGCCACTTACCTATTCACCACAACAAATAAAATCCACGCACTAATATAAACTCACTTCCCTCTGTTGACCTCTAGCACCCCTGCCATTATTGCACTCTTGTCAATGAACTGCTCATGGGCACACCTGGGGATTTGCTGTCACCTATCAGCACAACTCTGTCACCAAGGACATGTTGTAGGGCACAGAGGTGAGACTGACAGTGAGAGACATTTTCTTCGGATCATATCTAGGTCCATGTTTGTAGATTTTCCTAGACTGTGGCCTCCATTTTGGTACAAAATTTAAGATACTCCTACAAACAAACAAACAAAATGCAGGGCAAAAGTAAGATCTGAGGGGGGAAAACTCTTTTTTACCATCCTATAGATAACATTATAAATAATATTAATGATCAGCAGTGTGACTTGGCTTGGTCCATGAGCTGAAGGGCTCAGGTCCACCAAGGAGCAGAGCTGCAGGGTTTCTGCTATCTAACCCCTTCCTGAAGCTGCTGATTGCAATTCCTTAGCATGAGGAGTAACAAATCAGTTCCATCCATGCTCTGTAAAAATTATAAAAAGAGACTCTTGGTTTGAATTTCTGTTGTCCCTTAGCTGAGTAAGTCCCCAAGCTCATGGTTGCACATGACAGAAAGGCAAAGCAGGGAGTGCATAAGCTTAATAACCACTTGACTTTCACAAATACTTTCTGCTACAAGATGCTGAACAATTCAAAAATATTCCAGTATTTATATTGCATCCCAGATTAAATAACTGTTGTCATTTTCTGCCTTCATTGTTTTAATAGTCAATTCAATTGAAAATAGGCCCATTAAAAGTATTCATTTGTAAAATATTGCACTATAGCTATTTTTTTTTATTTAGCTGTTCTGAAAACACCTACCAAGTGATTGCCATTTAAAACCCACTTAAAGGCCAATTTACACAACATTTGTGCTTGTGTAAATAAGGTTTGCTGTTATGCTAATGTGCAATTGCACCACTTGTGCTGTTTTGAAGGATAATTCACAATTTCAAATTGTGCTGTATGACAGAAGAATTCAAGGATGTTTTAATCACAGCTTTTGTTAGCATTAATCAGATGTAAAAGCACATACTGTTTTGTCTGCTGCAGAGAAGCAGGCAGCGCAGAGACAAATGACTGAAAGGAGATTTACAGTTTTTCTACTTCTGTTTTCCAATTAAACCCTGGGTATTCAGTTAATACTCTCAACCAGAAATCTCATAATAGAGGCAATACACAGGAAGATCTATAACACTGTTAAAAAAAACAAAAAACAAAAAACAAACCAAAAAAACCCAAACCTAAAAAATAGCTTCCACAAATTTGCTAACAATAGTGGTTTTATTTCAAATAACTGTAATTTTTCCTCTGGGCATTGCTGCAGATTATGCATTTTCCTTCATGATTTTTTAATGAAGGACTAATTTACCTATTGTCCAAGTGCATTATAGACTGTAAGTATGATTATTTAATTCGGCACAAAATCCACTATGTCAAGATTAATTCATATTTACTAAATGTTTATAAATTAGGTAACTAAATCTTCATGGATGAATGCCAACTTGTAATAAGACTTATTTCTTTTCTTCATAGAAACTTCTGTAAGTGCTTAGAGCCATACTGAGGAACTATAAAGAACTGATAGTAACAATATATTTACCAATCATCTGCTGAGATCATATAAACTCTATAAAGCAGGAATTTTTTTATTATAGGTTTGTACAGTGGCTAGCAAAATAGGATCCTTGTGCATGATAGCAGCAGCTATGGGCTACTGCAGTACAAATAAATACTAATAATGTGTATTCATTAGAGTGCAATCATATAAAGGTCGGAATAAATATAGTAGCAATATTCCTCTGCTCCCACTCATTCGAGAGCCAATCTGCATATTGTTTCTTCTTCAGAAACCTTTTCACACTGTGTTTAACCCATTGGATTGGGCTGAATTTAAAAACGTGCTTTAAGGGTTTCTCTTCAGCTGGTCACACCAGACAGTGTTCAAAGGCTCCTATGAGCCCAGCAAGCTTTTATTTATGTTTTATTTCATTCCCTGGTGCAACACTCTGCAATCCCTGTGTATTTAACCATTTAAATGTAATGCAGGTATAACAGGCAAACACTTTAAAAACATTTGATGAGCTTTTCATTCTAGCTATCCTTCCTCCAAAAATCCTTCACTAATCCCTCCTCTTTATTTCGTTGTTGCTGATTGCTTTTGCAGGTGCCGATCTGATTCTGCCACCTCTTCTCAAACTGACCCCATTCCTCCAGACAGTGGCATTCACACCAGCAGCCAGGCTTTTAGGAACATATCCCTGCCCTCTTCTGGGCTCAAAAGGGGTTGATCTATGGGGCTTTAAAGCACTGGTGGCACCATTTGTTCTGTGGTGATTAAACCCTACAGGACACTCCACTATCAAATATCTGTCTCCTTGCCAAGATCTGTCTCTATCTCATACCCACCAGCAAGATGTAGAAGCAGTATGTCCCACTACAGTAGTATTTTTCCCATCTAACACAGTGCAGGGTCCATACATACTGCACCAGGTGTTTTCGTAGAATCATTTAATGAGTGGGAAACAGGCTGTGGACCACTCAACAAAACCCACCTCCAGTGTAGCACTATGATTTTCAGGAGCTGCACTATCATATGTCTCATGCACACAATGCTACAACATACGCAAACACAAGGTTTAGGCAGGATGACTTTTATTGCTGATAAATCGAGGCTCAAGAATGTGTTATAGCACAATGGATGGAGTGAGGCCCCATCTGGCCTGCATCCAGGCCAGGAGCCCCCAACACAAGAAGGATGTAGAGCTGTTGGATTGGGTCCAGAGGTGAGCCACAAAGATGATCAGAGGGCGGGTGGACCTCTCTTATGAAGAAAGTTTGAGGGAGCTGGGCTTGTTTAGCTTGGAAAAGAGAAGGTTCTGAGGAGACCTCATTGCGGCCTTTCAGTACCTGAAGGGAGCTTATAAACCGGAGGGAGAGCGACATTTTACATGGGCAGATAGTGATAGGACACAGGGAAAATGATTTTAAAGTAAGAGAGGGGAGATTTAGGTGTGATATTAGGAGGAAAGTTTTCACCCAGACAGTGGTGAGGCACTGGAACAAGTTGCCCAGAGAAGTTGTGGATGTCCCATCCCTGGAAGCATTCAAGACCAGGTTGGATGGGGCCCTGGGCAGCCTGATCTAGTGGTTGGCAACCCTATCCACAGCAGGGAGGTTGGAACTACGTGAGCTTTAAGGTCCTTTCAACCCAAACCATTCTATGGTTCTATGATCTGTCAGCCAAGATCTCAGCTTGGACTTTATTCATATTCATGGTTGAAAAGGCTTCCTTGGATGTATGTGCCTTTTCAAAACTTTTGTTCCTGCTCAGTATCAACACTTGAAATAGTGGCTTTTAGTAGCGTGGCTATAAAATAAATTCCCAGGCAAGCCTTTCTTGCATCAATGAGGTATATGTTCCTTAACATAGCTCCTTGCCTATAATAAATTTAATTAACAACATTCAAGAATCATTTGGACCACGCCCTCAGACACGTGGTCTGAATCTTGTGATTGTCCTATGCTATGCAAGATTTGGACTCAATGATCCCTGTGGGTCCTTTCCAACTCACAACATTTTATGATTCTATGATCTCTTATAGAAAACCAGAGAGAATGCAGGAGTAAATCGTCACTGATAATAAGGGAGGAGGTAGGTTTTGGTGCTGCTAGAAGCTGACCTCAGCACTGACGAATATCTCCAAATTTGCCCTGCAATGCCATTTCCATGTTTTCTCTGCTTTTGTTCCCGCTTTATCTAAGGTATCACATGACAGACAGACAGAGCTGTCTCCCCACACACAAAGGCTGCAGAAGGTATGAGGCAGTATGGCCAACACAGGCTGTGCATGGAGGATGTGGAGGATCTGCAGGTAGGGACAAGAAGTGCCCTTGGAGCTGGAACAACTAAGTCCTCAATCCATTCAGAACTGTTTGGGTGGCATTTCCATGTCCCAAACTTTTCTGTCCCTGAGAAAGGACTGGACCTCAGGAGAGTGACAAAAGGTTCAGCCAGCCTTCTGAAGCCTCTCCTTGTTCCCGCTTTATCTAAGGTATCACACGACAGACAGACAGAGCTGTCCCCCCACACACAAAGGCTGCAGAAGGTATGGGGCAGTATGGCCAACACAGGCTGTGCATGGAGGATGTGGAGGATCTGCAGGTAGGGACAAGAAGTGCCCTTGGAGCTGGAACAACTAAGTCCTCAATCCATTCAGAGCTGTTTGGGTGGCATTTCCATGTCCCAAACTTTTCTGTCCCTGAGAAAGGACTGGACCTCAGGAGAGTGACAAAAGGCTCAGCCAGCCTTCTGAAGCCTCTCAGATCCTATAGGGTTGAAACACTTTAGAAACCACCCTTGACAATATATTAAACTATTTCTGTCAGTGCTTCTACAGCTCCTCTGATAGATACTAATGGCTTCAACCAACAGTCCTATTTAGCATGATTATTGTTTTCATTTTTTAAAATGCACTCCATGCTCAGTTAGTGCTAGACACACCTTCATTACTCCTATCTGTTTGGGGAATCGCAGCCTCCAGACTGACATATGAGACATCTCAGGATGGCTGAAAAGCAGTTCATTATGTGAATACATCACATATCCTGGTAACATCAATTGCAGTAACAATTCTTAATGCAGCTAATAAGGTGTTAAAAGTCCCTACTGTTTTTTTGGTAATCTGACTTGTTTAAGATACCAAGCTGGGTTTTCATCACTTCTCAATTGGAAGGTTTAGCAGATTTAGTCTTCATTAAAAATATATATATTCTCTAGGTATGCATTTTTTTTCAGAGATTCCTCTACCCTTATAAAGCAAAGTGAAAAGTGCCACGGAATTACTGAGTACAAAATGATCTGCCAGTTGTAGTGAATACAGATTGCAAGGCACTTTCTTGATCATTGACAGCTGTGGATGTTTATGTTGCAATCCTACAAACAAAAAAAGTCTAGACTACTTTCTTCTTGATGTCAAGATTGGTTTCAAGGAGTAGCTATTTGTTACATGAGTTGTAGGCAGCAGAATAAATCTAGTGTGAAAGAATAACCATTCCAACATCCCAAAGTATTCTTACCCAGTAACACCCCTTCTTGATGACAAGACTCGTGATTTTGCACTGTCAGCCTATCATTTTCTATATCTTTCAGTGCATGGAATTTAGGTCAGAGGTACTAAGCCTATTCTGTGGAGAGAAACCAGTTCTAGTTCTTCTAGAATCATGGAATTGTTTTGGTTGGAAAAGACCTTTAAGATCATTGAGTCCAACTGTAAACCTGACACTACCAATTCCACCAGTAAACCATGTCCCTAAGCACCTCGTCTACCCGTCTTTTAAATACTTTCAGGGATGGTGGCTCCACCACTACCCTGGGCAGCCTGTTCTAGTGCTTGATAACACTTTCAATAAAGAAATTCTTCCTAATATCCAATCTAAACCTCTCCTAGTGTAACTTGAGGCTATTTCCTCTTGTCCTATCACTTGTTACTTGTGAGAAGAGACCAACATCCTCACTACAACCTCTTTTCAGGTATATCAGATATTAATTTAAAATAACACCCCCACACTCCATGCACAGCAGATTTCCCATACATATCAGCGGGAGATTTACACAAAGATTAAAGAAAAGGTCTATTCACAGCATAACTACATTAAATCAATAAGAGCCCAGTAGTCTGATGTGTCCTACTTTAACCTGGTCTGACTTTGCTCAAACACAGTTTTTGATGACTGTGCTCGGGATCTGGAAGCAAAATTGCATTTCCATACATTGTCTAACTTCTCTAACTCATTAAACCATTCCAATGGATTGGTCCAGTGTTAGTCATCTGCTTCCCTCCCTCTTCCACCTCTGCTCTATGTTGCTTACAAGTCCTTCTTTTGAGGTGAGAAATAAAAGAAAGATACAGATAGTTAAGGGATTTTAAATATAACAGTAATCCATTTAACTCCAGTCTTGTAAGAATCAGAATGATAATGGACTTTCATATTAACTTACCATGGCTAAGACACTTCAGCTTGTGACCTGGGTCCAGCTGATTTTTGGAAATGCAATCTGTTTGAGGAGTTCTGGTCTTCTGATACTCAACATTGGTCCCATATTCCAATGAGGACATAACTCACGTTGGACCCAAGCCCCACCTAATTTATGTATTCACAATCATGTGATGGGAGAGAAGCCATGTGTCTGTACAGCCCCACTGTCTGTATCATAGCTACATCCATGAGAGATCAGTGCTGACTGTATCAAGTAGAGGTATACAGATTTATTGTTCCCCAGTGAAAGTGGCAGATGTGAGAATTCATAATTGAGTTTCATTGTACTGGACAGCCCACAGATACGTTATGTTGTCCTAATTAGGCTCCAATCTTGTACTAAAGTAACTAGTATACCTCATTTTGGGTCCCCAGAAGTCAACAGACATTGTCCAGAGGCACTCAATAGTACATGGACTGCTCCAAACATTGCTTTGGAGTGATTCCAAGAGACAACAGCTCAGCCTCAGGAAGGACAACTGCTCTTTTTCTCCATCCTGTGATCAGACACAGCAATTTTTCCTAAACATTAGATTTATGGTGTCATTCTGCATTGTGTCAAAAATTGAGAAACCTAACATTCACACCTATGGACTATGCTGAACATCTTTCTAGTCTCAGTCTGTTTTGTCCCTACTTTTTTTTCCCTGCGAGCAATCACCAGGGAAGTAGCAATGACCAAAAAAGGCCTGAAGCATCAGATGCAGAAGGTCCTGCTGACGGCAGGACTTAGGATGGCACTGGGCAACCTAGGGGCTGCTTTCTTTCTGTGTCTGATTGTATCTGTTCTGGAAGCAAATATAAGAGACTTCCAGTTTTCAGTTTGTCAGTACAGCACATTACACAAACATTAAATTCCTTTAAGAAAAAAAAAATCTCAATGGCTGAGTTATAAACTCCTCAATGATAATCATAATGGAAACATTTATATATCCCCACAGCTATAATGGGATTGCTGCAGTAATCCTGCACTGTTTATGGTGCTGATATTTTAAATAATACATTCCATATCTTTTACTTTTCCCCTTTTTTCATGGTGCTGTACACATTTTGCATCCTTTCAATGACAAACATTGAGCAAAGTGCACCAATAAATTATTTCCTCTTTGAATCCTTTTACCAAAGGAAAAAAATCTATGTGCACACACAGCAGCTTGAGTCCAGCTAGTTAATCAGTTGCATTATTATTACCACCCACCTCATCCTGTTAAAAAGCCAGATTTTTCTACCATTTGTGCTGCTTTTAATCCATAGGAAGTCAATTTTCCACTCATATATTAGTTTATTTTATATTTTCAAATTGATTCTACTATACATTGATTTCCTGTTGTGTGTATTGTATCCTGAGCTAGGATTATACGTTTAGTAGAAGTGGATATTCCTGACACATAAAGGTTGCTTCAGCTCTATAGGACCCTTATCTTGAAAAGGGAGAGTCCAATTTTATTGAAACAGCTAAAATCCCACTTAATTGAATTTTTTTTTTCCTAAGATGTACAAGCTTAGAGACTTTTGGTTTCCAATTCAACTTCAGCTTCGCGGTGTTTAAATTTCCAAACCTATAAAGACCTTTATGAAAAAGAACTTACAAATATTGTATTTCTGATATGGTGAATTACTGGAGAAGCTCAAGGTAAGAAGCAGTGAAATATCAATACTTTGTAGAACATCTTTTGATCATCCTGGCTTTTCATGGCCTGTTTAACACATTCCTATGGAAAGAGATCATGTTTGAACCTACATTTTACAATGTTAGAGCCCTGAAATGCTGCAGAGTAGAATTAGGGCTGTGCGCTGGAACAGAAAGAAATGTGCTACCTGACAACATTTGATGCAAAAAGATGAGGCAACAAGAAATCCTACTTTTGGGGTGAAAGTTTTGGTCCAGTTGTAGCCACAGAGATTTTGTTCTCAATTTCCATGGAGTCAAGATTTTAGCTCTAGGTACAACAGAAATTTCCCCTGATTAGATTACTGCTTAGATTACTTTCTTGTTAATTTTTAGAAATGTTACCCTTTACTTTACCTTAGTTCTTAAGTAAAAAAGAGACCTCAGAGGGCTTTTTTCTTTTGTTTCAAAGAAAAGCCAAAGCTCAGAGGAAACTGCTCACCTCCCCATCATCATCCTGACTGCCTGGGCTCAGTATGCACTGTCACTTGGCCCACCCCACCCATAGTCATGTTTTCCATCCCAGAGGACATCACGTTTACAGCATCACAAACATGCAGACCTAGATTGTGTAAGTGGGTCTGCAAGCACATTTGTACCATTGCCCAGTTTTCAGCCAGCTGTGCGTCTGAACCAAAGTTCCCTGTGCAACAGGTCTGCCTGCAGGATCAGACTTTGCACCATGCAGGGGGAAAAAAAAATAATAATTTCTATGACTCAATCACA